>NW_007578063.1:252915-320528 GCF_000690725.1 Stegastes partitus | reverse complement strand
GCTTAAGATGAACCTTTGTTGGCCTCCGAGGGGTGAAATTAATTTATGAACTAACAAATAATCTAGTAAATAAAGTCGTTAAGATCAGCTTCACCTTTATCAGCTGCAGACGCATGCATCAGTAATTATAATCCAATAATATTTTATGCATTATGTCATCATGAGCATTCTTACTTTTTTCAACGCCGGTTCAAGCTTGACTGAGATTGTGTTTCCCTCTTGGTGATGCCAGAGTCTGGTGAGCGAGGAGGATGATGACGAGGACGAGGAAGAAGGGAAGACGGCCGTGCAGGCAGACGACAAGAACAAGAACACCAAACCTGGATTACACGGTATCGTCTTAATTCCTCTCTTCTCTTCTGCGACATTTAAACCAGCTGGTAAACAAACGTCCGTCTTCACTGTGTTTCAGATGTTATGGTTTCACGGAGAACCGACAGAGAGAGAATTCCTGTCCGATATTGCAGCTTGGGCACCAGGGACGCTGCCAGGTACTTTATTTTACGTTTTTTGTGTGTGTGATTTTGTATATCTGGTGAATTAGTGTGCGATAAACACTTGTAAACTCGCATCCTCAGAGATCCACACACCCTCGTGGAGCTGTCGGCCTTCTCAGCCATCAAC
The DNA here is from genome assembly GCF_000690725.1 of Stegastes partitus. Lineage (NCBI taxonomy): Eukaryota > Metazoa > Chordata > Actinopteri > Pomacentridae > Stegastes > Stegastes partitus. The sequence continues at coordinate 319,904 of NW_007578063.1, read as the reverse complement.
AGATTCCAGCCTTTTAATGTAGCCGTGTCCAGTAATGTGCTGCTGCTAATGGTAAGCATTAGCGTGATTTAAAGTAGGGCAGTTAAATATTGATTAAAAGCTGGAAGTTACCTGCTTTTTGTCTTTTGCAGGACTTCCACTGTCACCTGACCACCAGTGAGGTGGTGGGGTACCTGGGAGGACGATGGGACACCAACACACAACGTGAGTGAGACTTTATCCTAGAATTAACAAAAAAAAAACATCAGAAGAAGATCAAACTAAAGCTCCCTTCATCTCCATCCTTCTCCCCGTGGTTGCTGTATTCCAGTGCTGACAGTCTTAAGGGCTTTTCCCTGTCGGACCCGGCTGGCGGACAGAGAATCTGCTTCTGCTGTTGAGGAGGAGGTAACACCGAGTCTGTAGTCCGCACTAAAAGCATGCACGCTCTCAGAAAACATAAAGGTGAAAGACACCCACTTTAAAAATTCACCAGTGTTCTCCGTAGCCCAGAACAGTTCAGCAGCCAGCACTTGTCAACATGCACCACTCCAGAAACCCAAGAGCAGACGCTTGAATTTCCACCACTGGGATGTAAAGGTTGTTGCTGCAGAGTGCGTTTGGCCTTAAAGCTGCTCTGAAGCTCTTAGAATTTGACCTCCAGAAACATCACAATGTAAAGTTTGTTCGGTTTATGGGTAGATAGAGATAGATGGATGTGTTATTCATCCCCTTAGGGAAATTAAAGGTATTAAGTAGCTCACACATGTCACATTCAAGGAAGATAAGGACACCAATGTACAAAAGAGTGAGCGATTATTGTGGTGGTCGAAGAAATAAGGTACTAAAATTGTTGGTATTTTCAATAAAGGTGCAAAAAAGTATGAAAAAGCCAAAGTTCAGTGTAAAAATAGAACTAATCATACACATATAGGAGGGCTGCTTGGGTCCAGGTGGAACAGGATTATTGGTTTTTGCATAGCTGAGTTGAGTTTATGTAAAGTTAGGCAGAGAAAATCGACCGACTAGCAGAACAGGAAATGCAAAAATTGTGGAAAACTGTTGGAACATTCAGCCAGAAGCTGAACTGTAGCTGTAAATGTGCACTAACTTCAACTGCAAATTACAATTTAGGTGTTTTTGTAGATTTGCATGATATTACAGAAATTATAATAGTCAATCTCACTAATAATCATTCCTACTCAGGTGATGTAACATTTAAAGCAAACACACTTACTTCTTTTTTGTTACCTTTGCTCCAGATCTGTCAGAACCTGTTCATGCGCGGGCTCTCCCTGGTGGGCTGGTACCACAGTCACCCGCGAGGTCCGGCCCTGCCGTCGCTGCAGGACATCGACTCCCAGATGGACCATCAGCTGAGGCTGCAGGGTTCAAACAACGGCTTCCAGCCCTGCCTGGGCATCATCTGTGGTGAGTGGCTGCTGTTAGATGCTGCACTCGAGGGATGTGAAAGATTATTAGCCAGTTATTGTTATAACACCAAGCTGCACGAGATGCGACTACATGGTGCAAAGTCAGGGACTCATAATTAAAACATCACAGTTCTTTTGACATAGTCTATTATACATATGACCAACACACACATACGTTTTCTTCGTTGCTGCCATTTTTTAAAATGCTTTTTATGATCTTATTAATTTCTTAAGTTGTTTTTTGTTATATGTCTCCATCCTTGATGCTTTAGAAATATCGTTAACCTCAACCTGAACTGAAAATGAAAACATTTCATATATTGATCAGTGTAATGGGCTTTCAGAAATAGTGACCCACAGGTTGCACCGGCCTGACCATGAAAAAAAATACATTAGCGATGGAGTAATGGGGGTAAAAAGGGTTAAAACGTTGTGACACTAGCAGCAGAAAATGCACGTTTGAGGCCAAGAGTAGCCCAAAGCTGATGAGGCGGCAGCAGACGGCGCAAAGCGACTGATGATAGAACAGTTAATAAATAGGTGATAAGTAGTGCAGACAGTGTTGCACTCAGAGGTAATGTGTGAATTCCTGGAGAATAGATTAGCAGAGTTCCCATTAAGTCAGCCATAAACAGTTGGATGCTCATGATTAAAGAGTCTCGCTGCTGCAGGGACAAAAGACCGGCACTCTGTTTTCCACTTGTCAGAGCACGGCAGCGTGTTCCAGAGTTTCTCATTGTGTGCGTTATTTCCGTAACGCTTTGCAGTGAGACAAGGCGAGAAGACGAGAGTAAGAGAAGCAAGTAGGAGCTTGTGTAGGTGTGCAGTGATGAAAGGATTAGAGATTTGTAAAGAATCCAGTATCCTGAGTCAAACTGTGACTTAATTTTAATTAACATCCTTCTAATCAGGGACAACCTGTATTTCTAGAATTTGTTATGTCTTGTTGATTTTCTTGACAAAACGTGGGATTAAGCTGGTTTGAGCTCATCTAGCTCTCAACTCTTTTCTTTTTCAGGTCCATATTATCACGGGAATCAAGGCGTGGCATCTACAATAACTCCATTCTGGGTCGTACCGCCACCTGAGGTAAGGATGTAACTGCTCACCTTCTTCTTTTTTTTACGACGTTGTGGCTAATGTCATTTATTTAGACATTTGTGGTTTCTGCTGAATGTCATCTCTCTTTGTGCAGCAACGACCCAATGACTACGGCATCCCAGTGGCTGTGGAGGTCACCTACGTGCAGGACAACTTTCTCACCAGTGATGTCCTCAATGAGATGGTACTGCAGCCTCAGTTCTGTGGAAACACTACATTTACATGATAAATCATAAACATGGGGCTGAAAGGTGGCACAGTTGGTAGCACTGTTGCCTTGCAGCAAGAAGGTTGCTGCTTCACGTCCCGGTGGGGGAATCTTTCTGCGTGGAGTTTGCATGTTCTCTCCGTGCAGCATGGGTTCTCTCCGGGTTCTCCCACACAGTCCAAAAACATGTTGAGGTTAATTGGTGATTCTAAATTGTCCATAGGTGTGAATGTGAGTGTGCTTGGTTGTCTGTCTCTAAGTGTAGCCCTGTGATAGACTGGTGACCTGTCCAGGGTGTCCCCTGCCTTCACCCTAAGTTGGCTGGGATAGACTCCAGCCCCCCATGACCCTAGTGAGGATTAAGGTGTATAGATGATGGATGGATGGATTTTCATAAACATTTTCTTTCCTCCACAGATGCTGCTGGTCGACTACTACAGAGCAGCTCCCGACCTGGTGCAGTTCAACCAGTACTGGTGTCCCGACACGACCATGATGGACAAGATCAAGGTAGGACGAGTCGAAGGCAACGGCTTGTTTGATGCTTGAAACAGACATTCGGTAGTGGGCCTAACTTGTCTTCCTCCTCAGGGCTCTCTGAGTTGCCACGCCCCCAAAGACCAGGCCTACTCTCAGATCTTAGAGCACGTCTACAGTCAGCTGTGCAGCATGCAGTGATCTCCTCCGTCTCCATTTCAAAACACCTTCTCCGCAGAGCGAACAGGACCGGTGTGACAATGTTGCTTGAAAAAAAAAAAAAACAAACAAAAAAAAACATATAGATGCCTTGAATGCTCTTATGCTTGAGTAATTTTGCATTATTGCGAGTGTAAACAAACTTAGGGGTGCTAAATTTGTGACAGCAGCTGGTCCTGGATGTTGTTATTCGAACACAAAAATGAAAAACCAAACCCAATACTTCACAGGAAACTACGTTGAACCATTTAACGGACTAGAAATCAGCCTGCCCGACTGGCCTCTCACCTTTTACACGTGGACCTATGTGCCTGTCTGTGCCAGCATCCTGTTGTATGAGCAGATATCGCCAGATATGTACGACGTAAACTTCAATGTCTTGTAATTGCCTTTAGAGACGAAACCAATGGAATGGGAAAAAAAACAAGTAGTGCAAACTGTACATTACCAAGGTGTGGAAAGCTGCCTGTGTTTGACCTAAACTGTACTCTGCAATTGGTGAAAGTTCCTCAAGTCACATGGAATGGGTGCGGTGCCAAGCGAGTTAATTTTTTTTAAATCCACCAGTCTAATGAACCAGGTGTGTGTGTCTCTGTGTGTGTGTGTGTGTGTGTGTGTGTGTGTGTGTGTGCGCGCGCTGTGTTGTGAATGTGCCCGTCTACTGTCTCCCCGTATGTGACACATGAGTCCTCGTGGTTGGGACACATATTTGCTTCCTCTTTACCTGTACTGTATTTATTACTAACTGTGGATTGTGTGATATACATGTATGAAGACAGAGCGATGCCTTAAGCCTGCTGACTGATGATCCACTAAGCATTAAAATATACACACTGGAACTATTTAAACGCGGCTGCCTGACTCTTATTTGTTCGCTGAAAAATACACAACAGAAGTTAGAACACTGCAATGTCACTTTAATGTCAAGTGACCCAAAATTATGAATTAAAAACTAACACTTTAGATTTACGTAAATGTAAAATACAGGCTTCACCGTAGGAACTCAATGCAACAAAGCTCAATCCTTGACAGCATGGAGGATGCTTGTGTTGCACAAGCTGTTCTTCAGAGGCAAGTTGTAGAGGCCTTTTGCAGGAGCTGCTGTGTCGCTCTAACGTTCTCATTAAATTGCATCAGATGTGTTTCGCTGGATTCAGGTTAGGTGACACAATATGCCAGGTTAAATGCTTTTTTCCTTTAGAAACTAATCTAACTAAGCTCCTGCCGACTGGAGCTTGACAGCCAGTATTTTGGTCAGTATTCATGGCACCATCTATACATTTCAACTCCCCATCTTTTGCACTCACGTAGCCCCGTATCCTCCCACCTCTGGCTTCACTGTAGGGCCGACACATTCACTGTGGTAGGTTTAGGCCAAACATGCTGCACTCATCTGAGCTAATTTAATCTGATCAAAGAAGAGCTTTTTGTACATTTTTCCAGCAAAGTTTCATCTTGCGTTTCAGCATAAAGGTCGATGCAACTTCCTTCACACCATCACAGAAACTCAGATTTCCATTGATAACACAGTTTGAAGCACCTGCCCCTCCATTTCTCAGAGCTAGATTGTGCAAGTGTTGCACTCTGTGCCGTCATTTCAGGAGGGAGGACGTTGCGACACTGATTAGTGGTGTCATGGCTCCTTCTATACCTCCTGAGAACTGCCGCCGCAACCGGCTTTCGACTGAAATTGGTCGATGATCTTTTCGTATCCTTTTACATCTTTGTGAAGTTTTACTATCAGATTTTTCAGTTCTTCGGGTGTTTTCTTTCCATGGTGCAGGCTTGAAGAAAACAAACTCTACTTATCATGAAATAATGCAATTTTTGAAAGATGTTTTCCATTATTTGACACTTCAGTGCACCGGGATGTTCTCACTTCTGTTGTACAATTTATATTAATTCATCAACCCAAAGTACTTTTTTTGTTGTTGTTTTATGTATACTCGAATATATAAAATCCAAAATTAAAGCTGTAGTTTGTTCTTCTTACTACAAAGCAAACAATATCTTTTTTTTCCATTTTTATTTATTGTAAGAATGGGGAAGGTGGGGGACAAGAAAGAAGCACGTACAAATACTGTGATAATAAAAGACAAAATATTGCGGTTAAATTCATACCAACAGTAAAAAGGCAACTTAAACCTAAGATATACACGTACATGATGTAATACAGGACTACATGCAAGGATTAATTTAAAAGTTTTAAGGTCTTGTATATAAAAAATAATACTATAGAGAGAGCCAGAATGATTTAATGCTGTTCAGAAGAGCATTTAAGACTGATTAAACACATACATAGCCCTTTAAGAAAAGAAATCAGTGGGACATCTTTTTTTTTTTTACATTAAAAACTACAACAAAAAAAAAAAACACAGTTTCCTCTGGTGGTCTGCTGACAAACGTCACATTAGTCTGAACACGACATATCCAGGAAACCGCCTGTAGTGTCATCATCAATGTGCAGGAAGACGCACACATGCATTTCATCTTAACACAGAAAAGTGCCAATGGCTAGAAAGGAAACTAAAAGTGAAAAAAAGAAAAGAAATTCTTGACCATTTTTTAAGTGGCTAGGTTAGATTTTGGTTGCTGTATTAGTTGGGATACTTCCCCTCCTTTCCCCCCACAAAGGCAACAAAGAAAGCTAGTAAGGACTTTTTTTTTTAATAACAGTGTGATCCAGACAGCACCTCCTATCGCCCTCAGCCCTGAACTTCATACAAGAATTGAAATGTAGTAAAGGTCAGAGATGTAAACATATTAATCGAGGACCGAGCTCAGGAGTGGGGGAAGTGTTTGGCAGCGCGGCGTGACGGACAAACACGTATGAAAGAGGGGAAACGAAGCAGAAAGACACCGCTGACTTTCCCTATTATAACTTTTTACCCCTGAAAATTCCAAATCCGCTGGACTAACAGGTGCATGTTTGGCAACAAAGGTTCTAATCCGAATGGACAACAGCTTACAATTACATTTCCCTTGATGTTTTCCCTTTTAATTCAAGGTCTTTCCCTCATACTGTACAGCGTACGCTGGATTAGACCTCCACCTGCAGGTGTGGACCGCGGCTAAATCCGGAACAAGAAGCCAGCCTTGTCTAAACAGATTAAACATCTGCCTTCGTCAGCCCGATGCACGAACGTATCAATCAAGTCAGAGCCATTGTGTATGATCACAATTATAGGATAAGTTCCCAAGCACAGATGAGTTTCACATTATCTCACACATGAGGGCAGACGGTAACAGCAGGACAGTTAGTGAAGAACATAAAAGACTGAGTTGCTGCCAGCAGCGTAGTCTATTCAGGCACAGCGTGGAAGTAACCGGTGCCTAAAACGGGGGGTCAAGAGGCTGAAAAAAAAACGGGAAAAAGACTGAACATGCTATGATAAACGGTCCTGAATCTAAAAGAATATATGGCTGTTACAGAGTCATTAGCAGTTTAACAAACAGGCGCACTAAGCGATATGTTTCTATTGCATTTTATAAAGTCTTTTTGGCTCTGTCTCCTCTATTGAACAGACTAGCAGGCATCCATTGAACAACACATCTGTCTGCGTTTCTAGGCAACAAACACACGCCTGCTTTAAGTGACAAAAAGGTGCAACCTCTGCATTTAACTTTGGGTCTGTGTGTCATGGTGGAGTACGTCTGTCACACACACACATCAATCTCATTTGAGGACCAAGGTGCAATAACAACATTTTCTCACATGTTAAGAAACCAGTCTGACTGTAGTAAGTTGAGGCCGACGTAAATCAAATACTGAAACAACAAAGGGAAGCCACGACGTCAGGCCTGTTGTCTACTGACGCCACCGTCCTCGGACAGTTCAACATTGATTAAAAAGAGAGCATTGGAAATAGGCCGGACCTGGAAATCACAAATCTGAGGCTAATTTTGGCTCATGTTTCTCATTAAAAATGTACATTTTTTTCTTCCTGTAAAACAGCTGTTTCGAGTCATCTGCAGTTCCATTTTAGTTTAGGTGAAAGTAATTCTCATTCGTGCCAGCAGGTGGCACTAGGAGACACGATCCAGCCCTTTATGAGGCACCAACAACATTTTCAGTTCTGACATGAAGACAATATTCAGCCAACTTCCACAAAGCGTCTACTGGGATGAAACTCCAGTCGAAAAACTGACTGATACACGTTGGTGAGCAACCTGAGTTTTAAACAGACTGCAGTCACACTAAAGGCATGACATGAATGTGCCGCTTCAGTCACTGTAATTACTGAATTAGACACATGTTCTCTTTTTCTATTTCATTAATTTGTGGTTAAAAAAATATTGCTTAGAAATGTTTCATCAGTTAGTCCTCAAGAAATGTTTGTGTTTTATGTTTACTGTCAGACAACAGATAATGACATTTAGTCTCCATCTCAGTCCAGACCCGTCTACCTTGAGTATAACAGGTTGGTATTGTGGTCTGGACTTTGAAAGGTGACCATCTTCTCCAGAACTCCAGCTGAAAAAAAACAAAGTGCTCATCTGCAATGATGATGATGATGTTGGAGCTGAAGGTGAAAATGAAACCTCTGTGGACCATCCCCCTGTCTTCACTTTCCTCCCTCTCTATTCATTCTACTTCCTCTCCCCTGCTGCTCTCCATCAGTCTCCTCTTCGCTTTTCCTCTTTGTATTAGTGTGGCAACGGAACGAGGACCTCAACGTAGTTGAGAGGGAAGAATCCCGACTGGCCGTTTAGCATGCCCTCGTACCAGTTCTCGTCGATCTGATTGGTCAGGGTGATGATGTCGCCCTCTCGGAAGCCCAGCTCTCCCTCGTTCTCTGGCTCAAAGTCGTATAGCGCCTTACAGCTCGGCTGCTCCGGGGCTGCGAGGAGAAAAGACAAAGATGAACAAGCTGTTGATAACTCAAACGCAGCAAAGGCCCTCAGCAGTTTCAGGAAAAGGGTGTCGCACTGCACTGCACACATTAGTCATGCGATCATGTGTTCTGTGGTTCACACATTATACAGTAAATGTTAGTGTAACATTAGAGCACAGCCAGATCAGCTACAACACAGCACAGCACTGCAAACAAGCTCAAAAGTGCTGACAAGCTGAACCTCTGACCATAAACTACAACATCCTCTGACTCCGAGGGTCTGTGTGACTGTCGGCCTCCCTCGATGTGCTTCATTTTCTCCCACTGTCCCTTTCTCTGTGACCTCACATAGGTCAGCAGAGGAGAGTAGGGCTCCGCACACAGACAAACTGGGCTTTTTTGTTGGCAAACAATTTTCTCATTGTATCAAGTTCACCCAACACACTGCTGGGTAGGCTAGAGACGGGGAAGGCTTCGGTCACTCGTTCTCTGTGTTTTACTCCAAACTGTATCAGTTTACATGGGCAAGAAAAAAAATGTAAACACTTAATGGAAGAGGATCAACTCTGGGGGAAACTTTATAACAGTTACAAACACAGGCCTCATTAGAAGAGGCTCCCAGAAAGAAAGAAAAAAACATCTAGTAATGCTTTGTGCAAAGGGACAACAGCTGAACCTTCACAGTGAAGAGGCTCTTATTTTGTTGTCTGTCTATGGGACACTATCTTCTAAAAAAGTTTGGATCCAAGAGTGCAAATACAGTCAAGGATGGTTGATTGCATGTAAAAAAGAAGTTAAATATTCACACATGAGCAGACACGGATGAGAAATGACGTTGGCCAGACGATGCAAATTACCGGTTGAACGTAAAAATAGAAAAACAGAAATACTGTTTCAATAAATGCATCACTGTGTGATCTGAACTCAACACTCTCACTTTAGTGAAGCACATATTGCTTGATAGAAACAGATTGCAAATGACCCTAACAGGCTTAGTCGCAGTCATATTAATACTTATTTAGCTACAAAAAAACATTTAGTAAGCCATTATAATTCTAGTTCCACGTGATTATTTCTCAACTGTTAGTTAATGCAACTATGCTGCATATAATAACACTTATTCTGACAAAAAAAAACCCCAGCAAAAATATAAGTATTGTGTAGTTTTGTATTATTGTTAAGTATATCAGAGTGCTGAAAGATTAAACATGACACCTAATGCTAGCACTAGCTCAGGCCTAACAAGATGTCAGTACTTTTCCAACATGTAGCTTTAAAATTTAAACACCCGAACGTCTGTATCTCGTTAAAATGCAAAACTGAGCGTTTCGTATGTAAAGATATGAAGCAACAAGCAGGTCAGTTAGAGGAAGTCTTTTGCAACTTCCAGCTGCGTAGCTTCGGCTCTAAAATCAGACTGTAACGTATATAAAAACATACAGATGGCATAAAGTGTGGCTGCTTGACTTTCTAAAACTTTACATAAAATAATACGTGTAGGAAGGCGAGTTGTGATATTCCAAAAATAGGATGTGGAGTTCAGTACAAAAACCGCATGCATGCTGTTGATCTATGCAAAAAAAACCCAACAAACCGCCGAGTACGTGTTGAATCAATGAGAAGCAACTTATGTCCTACTTCCTACATTTCACACCAGAAGCTGTGCGCACACTGGACCGTTTCAAGCCCACTGCTGAAACTGTGACAATAAAAAAAAAAAGGCCCACACGATCTGAGACTCACACAGTCCTGGTTTCCGAAAGGACAATCTGGCCGAGTGAAAAGGCGGCTCTGATGATGTCACAGGAAAGAGGAACAAGGTCAGTTGGAGAAAGGCCAGCCAGATGACAGAGCGACACGAACACACACACACTTACTCACACACTCCTTCTTTTCCCCTCACAATGGAACACATGTCGATTTTCTCATGGTCAACAAGTCGTTTCGAAAGTCAAACATTCAGCCTGTGCCGTCATTTACAATCATTTACGATCACACGGGAGAGAAAAAAAAAAAGGAAAAGAGAGATGCACGCTGAACAAGTTTCACATACTTGGGCTCAGTGGTACTGATTGGTTGCAGTTGTTGGCACTGTGGAGGATTTTCAGTTCGGTTTCTGTCAAAGATTTAAAAGGAGGGAGCATAATGTAGGCACGCTACTTTGGATTAGTCCCTCCTCTGTGTTCGCAGAAACAGCTGGATGTTTTGTTGTTCTTCAAACTCTGGCATGGCAGCTCTTTGCCACATATTTTACTAGCTGCCCTTTTCTGTGGCTTTCACAGTGATGCAATTGGAGGAACCAATCCAAAACAATGAAGGAGAGAGTTTTAGTTGTTCTGTGAAGACACTTTATGTAAATAGCTCAAGTTCACTGTATGTTCTTGGTAAAATAACAAATTCTTGATACAGATTTTCACTCACAAATGCTAAAAAAGTGTATTTTTTACATCATCTTAATGGTTTCCTACCTGAGTTGCGTGAAGGTGGAGGGGCCATTGATGTTTGATAACAGCCATTCGAATGGTTGTTGTCTCCCATGTCGAAAATAGGTTTGGGTTTGGGTGTGTATTCACGCCTTGGTCGAGACTGAGCCTCATTCATTCTGTTCAAAAAGAAAAAATAAGTTGAGTCTTACAATCGCAAACCTCCACAAGCAATGCTTTGTTGTGTCTCAAGTTACTAAAATCAGTGACAGACTTAAACAGCTCCAAGCAGAAAGCTGAACGGCCAGACCTCCTATACAGTCTGTTGGTATCGGCGTAGGTTTCTTTACTGCACCTGTCTCGGAGTTTGTCGGAAAGCTCCTCCAGCACCTGAACAGCTTGTCTGTGATACTGCAGCTGGGACTCCACCAGGGATGAGAGCTGGCTCACCTGCTCTATCTGCACACACACACACACACACACACACACACACACACACACACACACACACACAGGTGGAAATATATCATACATGCATCATTGTATAAGTCATTTAAAAGGCTAAACAGCTTCATAATCCAGGCAACGAGTAACACAGTTCAGTAAAGCCTCTGTAACAGTATGTGGCCATTAAGAATACATGACCGTACATTATCAAGAATTCAAAGCCTAAAAATTACTTATATATTTGTTTGACAAAATAATCTTAGTCTCCAAGGTGTATTTTATCAAGCTGTTCCAAATATGGGTAGAGGTTTATCCAAAACACTGCAAGGACACAGTAAGGTATTTAGAAATGAGTCTGACTACACAGACTGAGTCATTTCCACCTGACCAGGGTTGGTTGAGGTTTTGTAAAGGAGCTGCAGTGTGTTGGACACTGGTCTCATTTTGTTAAGTGCTGGACTTCACTGCTACACTCTGAACTATGTCAAATTAAATTATTAGAAATGCATACTGCTGGACTTGCCAATATTTTGCAACTAATTTTGGCCAATTGCCGATGCAGATATATGTACATTTTTCAGTCTAATTGCAGAGAACATCAAGTTTGTCTCGTAGAGGATATTAACAAACTGTTGAGACTACTGGTATCATGATGGCCTACTGAGACATAACATGCAATGCTTTTAAAATGTACACATTCACTGAGCAAATTGGGAAAAGTACTTCCACTGAAAATAATATGGAACATTTTGAAACAAAACTGTAAACCTTGATTGACTGATATTATCTGGTTGTTCATGTGAATTTTGGGCCAGCGCTGACATTTGACACAACTGATGATAATACTGATATAGCCAGTGGCAACACTAAATATTTAACGAAGCATTAAGCGTGTTCCTTTTTTTGAAGATGAACTACAACATGACTCAGTACAGGTGGTGCACTTGCCACCGTTTTTGTTCATTATTAACTTTTTTTTGGCATTCGTGAATCAAACCTTAAATTTTCCCAGATTAAAAAAATATTCTCACACAAAGTATTTAAATAGTCGTGAGGAACGACATAAAAGAGGCTGACACTAGAGAAATAACAGGAAATATGAAACAGACTTCCCCTCCCAGTCAGACTGCAATATTCACGCTGTCAGCTAGTCTTCAATATTATAACAAAGCCCTGAGCTGCAGTCATGTAGTTTAATAAAACAAAAAAAACACAAATCAGTTTGACTACTAAACCCAACTAGTGAGTGAATGTTTCAACAGCTTTAACGCAGCTATTTTAAGACATGTTTATCTCCAGTGTTGTTGTGCTGAATGGGTGTGTTTCATCTGTTTTTACAGCTCCAATAAATGAAGCCTGTGTTTGTTCTGTGGGTGTGTATTTGACAAAGCAAAGTAAAGCAGTACAGCGACGGTAGCTAGAAAATGTTTCATATGACAGTAGCCATAGATACCATAGGGCAGCTCAGGTTGAAAATAACTAGTTATAGGAGCAAAACCTTCGGATTTATAATGACGTAGTTTGGAGAGAATACAGGAGTTTGATTGGATCTTTATACTGCTATAAGAAATCCAGAGTCACTTATTTTAGTCTGTATATTCTAGACATATAATTGTTCTTTTATCACATATATTAGTAGACTTTAAAAGCGATATTACACAGGGGTGATCTCACTTCTGTTGTAATCTGTATCTGCCACTGAGTGCTGACGGACAGTGATGTCACCGGTGATTGCTGATAGAAGGTCGGGTGGGACTCTTTCTCCTTTTTTGCCAATGCAATTGATCCATGAGCTAATCGAGTCAGAATCTACTGTGTTGTTTTGTTCCTCCAAGATTTACTGACATAAAGACCTGGTTGATGGACAGTGCCGTTGCCATATTTGCAGGGCACAAAGCTAAGAAAGTCCCTGACTTTTTGATGCAGTGACAACTGTTTTTATTGACTGCACAGGGGCAGGGTTAATCTTAAAGCAATGCCTCAGAGGACAAACGTCAACACAACACTTTAAGCAGCAGTAGGTCCTTACGTCAGTCTCCAGCAGGTTGTACATGCTGGTCTCGGCCACTTCCTTTGACTCGTGAAACTTCTCCAGGGCCTGTCGAACCTCCTCATCCGGGATTTTGCCCTGACGCTTTTTCTTGTAGTCGTAGTCCAGGCGACGGCCTTCCAGCTTCTTCAGATGGTGCTGAGGTGGGAAGAGCCATAGTTTAGTCAGTTTTTGACGTATGAAACACTGATTTTTGTGATTTAAAATGCTGAAAACGTCTGTATTGTCGACACATTCTTTACTGTAACTATTTTGCACATGGTTAAAAGATACGCACTAAGGATTTCACATCAACTGAAATCTGACCACTTAAAAGGAGCTACTCTTTATTAAAAAAGGTGTGACTGGGAGATGAACCAATAAACCGTCATAAAAGCATAGTGCATCAGATACCTGTATCTCTCGGAGGTCCTTGTCACAGAGTCCTTGCAACGGATCAATAAAGTTCTGTTTGACATCAATGTCTAGAGAGTCTTTGACTTCTGCCAGTCTCTTCATGGCCTCTCCTACGTCTACTAGAGCTCCACCTGAACCACACACACAGATTTAAAGTTCAATGGCAGCTTTCAGTTTCCTACAACAATGCTACCATCAGTTTACACATACAGAACAAAATCACACGCATCGAGTACAAGACCTAAAATAGCCAGAAAGCATTTTATAGACACTCTGTAAACAGTTTGGGTGCAGTCTATCAGTGAGCATTTTAATTATACCACATTTACACAGACGAGCTCCATAACTATCCACACTTCAAACCCAATAATTACACACATCAGTGTTCCTCTACCAGGAATTTACAACCCTTAACCACACACAAACACACATATCTTACCAAAGTTAGTGTCCTCTCCGAGGTCCCGCCCATACTTGGACATGCACTCTCCTAGCAGCCCCTCAGCCTGTGGATAGCCGGGGTTCTTTACCTGACCACGGATCTTTGACATGGTGTTCAGCATTGACAGCTTGGCCCGTGATGCTGTGGAAGTAAGAGAAAAGGCATAAATTAGGCAAATCTGGGAGTTTAGATACTGCAAATATATGCATGAAAACAGCTTTTCTTCTCACCTGGGTTGGGCTGCAGGTACTCTGATGTTTTGGAGATGACCTCCACTACTGCTTTACTGGTCACATCTACTTTCTATAAAACACAGCACGCACATCACGAGTTACCAACAGAGGAACTAGTCTTGGGAATAGAATAGAGACTTCAGAAGGGGACTTGCTGCTAAACATTTGCTAGCAATCACTTGATAATTCATAAAAATGCCTGCTTTTATTTCAGTCACCTTTGGATACAACACAAATGATATAGTGTCTTGTACTGAGACGTATCTCAACATATTTAATATGCATTTATTCATAATGAATTGTTTGGTCTATAACATGTCAAATTAAAGTCCATTCAATATTCCAAAATGTTCCCAAGGTGATGTCTTTAACTCGCTTGTTCTGTGTGATCAGCAGGTCTAAACCCTCAGACGCACCAGCAAGTATTAATATTTAGGAAGCTGCAGCAAGTGAGCTTGTTCAGCATTTTTGCTTAAATTGTACTTTTGAGTTTTCACAGTGATACCTTCTCAGTTTTCAGCTTTTCATAAACTTGATTATTTTCTAGTTTTGCCTTTATTTGACTGGCTGACAGGTGTGCAGCATGCAGTGGCTGAACTGTGGGTAATGTGAGGTATGCCCCAATTTTTCATCAACTTTCAAATCAGAAAACTTTCTAAACCAGTTAAGGATGATGTAATGCTTTAAACGAGATGTAAATAGGAAGTCCCCCACAAACCCACGATATGTTTGCGTAATGTCTAACAGCAGCCCGGCCTATGTGTCTGATTCAACATATCTCTCTTTCAGGACTACAGAAGGATGCCTCCCTTACCCGTTCCAAGTCTCTGAAGTCATCATCGAGTTTCGTTCCTTCTGCACCTCCAACTTTCTCACTTACCATCTACAGACAGGGAAACCGAAAGAGAGAGAGGGGGGAAAGAATGAGAAAACAGAGTGCAAGTTCATTAATGCTGCTCATAAGGTTTTGATTTGAGTGGGAATCAAGCCGAAGAACATCTCCAATTTACAAATGGCTGCTCGGTGACAAACATGCAGCATATTGTGGGCCATGTGTTGTGCAAATCGTTCCCTTCAAACTAACCAAGCGACTTTGAAGTAGGAACGCAAAACAGAAATACCCCAGAAATCGCATCGAGTACAACATCATAAACTTTACTATGCAAATAAAAAAGAAAAATGTTGGACCAGCTAACGGCACCACTTCTACTTCACTCAGGATTCTACAACATGCTGACGTTAACTGAGAACAAACTTCAGCATGTTTAGGAGGAACCACTCAGCATGGAGCCCGTTTTCTGTGTAAGTATTACTGTCATCCTTTTAGGCTAATTCCTTAAATTCTCAGGAGGGTTTGTTCTTTTCTAGAAACACGTGGAATTCGATGAAACTGTTATTTTGACTTTCTAATTAGTCGGTGCTGCTGTGACTTTAGGACAATTAAAATCTTGACTGCTGAGTCCTTTAGCTGCCTGGCTCCAGATCCAGGTTTCCCCGAGTGGAAGAGGCAGCAAATCAAATCCCATCACCAGCAGTAAGATGATAAAAGTGCAGCCCTTTGTTACAGAGTACTGTGGATCTGTTTCTTTAAGACAAAAGCCATAATGACTACCTTGTGCTTTGCTAAGGATTCCAGTCCACAATACCGTTGTAGTAATGAAACTACACGAGTAGTAAAATCAGGATGTAAGACATTGGTGTTGTTCTTCTGCATTTAAGTTTTGCAGAGATATAACAGCCACCAATATTAATATTCAATTATAGTATTACTAGAAGGAGCAATAGACAGGTAATAAAACACAAGAAAAGCTCTGACAAAAGGATGAATTTGAATTATCTGCAAATTGCATCTGTACAATTTGGATTTTACTTTGTATAACGCTACAGCAGATGTTCCTAACCCCAATGTAAACTAGTTTTTAGTCAGCTGGTTATTTCTGGACCTGGTGTTTGCTATGTGAGCACGTAGCAATTCAAGTCAAATCATCATTATATAAATCCTTTGGTTAAGAAGTTCAGATACAACAGGAGGCTTTCCACAACAGAAAGGTGGGCAGGCGTGAGGCGTAACGTTTACAGGAACAGTCCCGTAATCGGCCCTTTGAGCTTTCCTGCTTCTATTGTGATGCAGGATCTGACAGCTTTGCCTGCGATGTGAAGTCAGAGTGTGCCAAAACAACAATAAATAGTAGTTACTGAATGCAACTTTAGTTCTATGCAGGAAAACTGAAGGTTTGTTAATCTATATGGGGAATTTACATTGTTTATGGCGATGTTAGAGAGAAGACTGCTACTCGCCTATTAAAACTTTAGCTTGTTGCCCCCTGTAGGTTTAACCAATCAGCATGGAAAGCTACCTGGTGTTGATGTTTTTTCTCCCCTGTGGTCAAATATCCACAAAGTTTCAGGCCGCCTCAAACTTCCCACAAGTTCCTGAAGTGAGAAACGGCCCATTGTTCCTTTCCTTAGTCTAATTGGCTCATCTGAGATGCAGCAACAACAGTTTGTAGTCATTTCCTACATGACTCATAACCACTGCTGGTGACCGTTATGTGATTCCTGGAATTACCGACACTTTATGGGTCCGTCATAAATTTTGACATCAAAACTTTGATTGTGAAGATTGCACAAGAAAGACTCTGTTTCAACAGAAATTTAAACAGAAGACAATCACGCTCACACCTCAGCAGCAGCAGCTGACTGACTTTTACTAAGCAGTCTGGTATCTGAGAGACATGCTGCTGTATCTCTGCTCTGTGCGGAAAGCACATGACAAGGGGCCTTGAGGGATTCAGGTCACAAGTAAAGAGACAGCTTCAACTCGCAGCCTGCTCAGGATTTGACTCCCTACTGCTGAGGAATTGTAAAACTGCAATCTACAGTCCAAATCCTTATTTTTTGGGGTATTCTGGCCTCTCTTTCAAGACTTCTGGGAAGGGTAATGAATTAAACTTATGACCGTGTATGTCGCTATTCTTATAATAAGTTGCAAAAGCAGAGAGATTAGTCTTTTTTTTTTGGCTTTGAAACTTTGTTGTAAAAAATATTGCATTTTTTCTGCTGATGGAAAGTTCAACTGCTAGTGTAACATTATTATTTACATGCACACATACCGAAAGCAGATAGAGGCCAAAAACATCCACAGTATGCTCTCACAGGCAAGTTTAGGTATAAACACAAAGAGCTACACACAGGGATCAGCCTGTAGCAGGTAACCTTTTCATCATAATAACTGGGTATTAGTTAAATGCTAGAGCATTATCACAAAGCCTGGTTCAAGCTCTTGTTTGGCTTCAGATGACATGAAGACTGCAAAGCCCAAAAAGCTGAATTATACAGACAGCTAGAACAGTGAGAGGGAAACCACATTGTATTCAGCAGGCTGCAACGCCCTCACAACAAACCTGTGTAGTAGCTGCTAGCTAAGGCACACATGCTGGCCATTTTCGTTAAAGACAGCACATGCAATTAGAACTTTTAGGCAAATAATTGGAAGCGTAAAAAGAAAAGTTGTTTATAGATCAAACACTTTGCCCAGAATACTTTGTACGTGAAAACCAAACTACATTCGAGTATCAGACATGAAAACTAGGTCAAAGTATTAGAGATTAAAGCGACATATAAAAATAGAGCTGTCACCAAAGTACCTGTGAAAACAACATTTTAAGAGAACGCTATCTGAATGATCAGATGTCAGACAGTGGAGGTGCGAGAAGAAATTTAGCAGGTTTTTCTGGTGATACATAAAAAGCTGCCAGACGTTCATAGTGTATTCAATCAATAGAGCTAAGCAAGCCTTCAACTAATCAGACAGTTTGGTTATTTTTTTAAACCTCTTCCTGTATTCTTACCCAGTTAAAGTGCAAACTCTTGGGTACTTTCCTTTTATTTATGTTCCACCATCATGCATTTAATACTCAAACTCAAGTCCAGTTAATCAGTAAACCTTTACTGATGGTTTCACCCTTTACACACATAAGAACTGTTAAGCGCTACAAGTGGGTGATATGTGTAATATTTAATGTCTGGATAGATTTAATTCTATGTTATTATACTATGTCATATCATATTACATTACACTATCTTAAAAACCAAAGATAACAACCCCACAGGAATCTTTTTTCTTGGACTAATCCAACACCTGACAAGTCAAAGAACTTCCTCACATTGATGTAAAAGTCAGACGAAATACGATGCTGCAAAAACAAGCAGTCCTGCTCAATGATTTGTTAATACACCCAGATGTACTAATAAGACAGATACCATCATTAAAAGTGAAAAAGAGGAAAAACCTTATGACGGTTAACTCATTCATATAACCTCAGTCATTAGCATCATACCTTAATCTTAATTAATCCAATTAACCACATCTGTAGCTCTCAGTCTGCTGCTTGTAACACTAATGCCATCTGCTTTTCACCTGCACTTGTATCAGTAACCGATTAAGAGTAATAAAAAAACAAACAAACGGGGGATTATATTACAGACCAAATCGTTCCTATAAACCGGATTAACCCCGACGAAGTCGGCACCAAATTGTAATCTACTTTTTTTGTTATCAGTAAACTAATCCGATCTGATTGAACTGTGTCTTAACACCCAGTATGATGTACATGCCAGACTGGAAACAACAAGTGTGATGTTGTTAAGTGTGCCCGTTATAAAGAGGCTTGTGGCAGTGGGCCTAAAATGGCAAATGGGTCACAGAATTAATTCAATTTCAAAGATATGAACATACCTCTAATGCCAAATTCAAAATATCACCAAAAAAATAATAGATTTCTTCCTGTTAATGTTAAAATTTTCAATGAAGAGACAAACACAATCACAGAATATCATAGTTTAAAGTATGGCTATTAAGAATTCTTCATTCTGTCCATTGATTCTCGGCACCTGGACAGTATACCCAGACATTTCTGATGCATATATTTGTTTATTTCCTTGTATTAAACTCCTGGCAGGCGCAGCAACAGTGACACACATTGTTAAAGCTCAATGACAACCACGTAATATACCTGAAATGCGGTTTGATATTTGCTTTCCATCAGCTTTCACTTTGCGTGCCATCATAACAATAATGTAACAGATGACTTATTGGGGATTACCCTGACTAAATCCACTTGTGTATTTCCATAAAATCACACCTTCGTTTAAATAATATTTTTTCAGGACTAGCAATCAATCCCACTGTGTGTGATTTTGTTTGTGCCCTTTGCGTCATTCCAGAGAAATATCTGGAAAAACAAATAACTGGAAAAAAAAAAAACGAGACAGTAAAAGAGAAAAAACAAGGGCATGTGAGTTCAGGGCACAGATATCATTTCCACAGCCAACTTCCTGCATGTTTCCAGCGTAGAAAATCTGAGCTATGCCGAGTGTTATTGACTCTCATGGAGTTTTTGGCAAGAAAAGCAGCTGCAATGCAGTCAAATAAAGGGGGGAAAGCACACTCTTGCCACCTCCTTCTCTGCATCATTCCTCGGGCCACTTTCTCATCCACTAATCCACTTTATCTCCCTCCAACACCTCTGCTGATCGTTTGCCATCACGGTTTCAGCTTCTAAAATCATGTTATTTTTCCTCACAAACCGAAAACCAACAGGGATCTGACTGTGTTCCTGACAGGAAGCTGGGGCAGAAACCAAATGTCTTTCCTGCTTAGATCAGCAAGGGTAGGAAGAAAGAAAAAAAGAGAGACTCCAAAAAATCTTTTCAACCGTCCCCTCCCATGAGTGAGAGCTGCCCCAAATTAAAAACACTCACACCAAAGTTCACAGAAAAAAATGCTTTAACTTTCACATTTCCATGGCGAGCAGTTGCATGTCTAAGGCAGTGGTATGCAGGGTTTTTTTCCTACCCCTCAACTGCCCTAAATATTGATCTGTCTCGCTAAACAAAAGACTTAACAGAAAACACAGCTGTAAAATAGGTGACTCCACTTCAAAGAAGACAGCTGGGACCTAATGAGGAGCTTACACGACTTCTTTAGATGGAAATGAAGGACTGTTTCCATGAATCCACCTTAACTTGTGGCTCACAAGATTTACAATACTTATTTTTTTCTTTTTTACTGCATTGTTTTTCTGAACTCTTTGAGCCCTGACTCACCCGGAGAGTCCCCTGAGGCAAACAGAGCTAATGTTTACCACACCGAGTCTGCATTTCTGTGTAAAAAGCACCAACACACCACAATACACGTAAACCAGCAACACTAGCCAAAGTTAGTTAATGCAAACAGTGTCAGAAAATGTGCTTGTTAACTTTAACGCCGGCTGTTAAAGAACACAAAACCCCTGTTAAAAATAAAACAACACGTTAAACACTGACACAGAAAGCGTCCGAGCAGCTAGCGTTTACGTTAACCAACCGTTACTAACGCTAGCATACTATACACCGTTAGCCGACGATGCTAAGCTAGCTGCTAACGATACATGACAGTTGCTAGCGGTAAGAGAGAAGAAGAAGAAGAAAAAAAAGTTTTGCAAACCTGACTGGCTTTATAAAACTGCTTCTTCAGGCCCGCTACAGACATTTTGGACCCCGGCTGTCTTCCAACTTCCAACGGAGGTGTAAATAGGTCACGATATACCCAAAGTTAGCGATATAGTTTGTCAGAAAATGGGCCAGTGCGAAAAAATGTTTCGGAGGAATCATAGGACTGCTCAGCCGTCACTCCAAGTCGGGACACGCCAACTGACCACGTCCACGTCGAGAGCGATTCTTCCCGCTGTCACGGCAGATGTAACGCGGAGAAATGAGATATAAAAAATAAAAAATTACAAAAAAACACACGACCCAGTTCAACCGTGTTATTTCCTCAACCGAGAGCAGACACACTGGTGGGGCTTTGTGCTGCCTTTACGCAGAGCAGCAAATCTGCACCGGCCACTTTGAAGAAATCAGTTTCTGAGTTTGCGTTAGCAAGAAGCTGTGCGGCTGTTTAGTTGGTGCGCAGCGCCCCCCGCTGGACGGAGTATGTAAACACCCGGCGGGCTGCAGAGGAGCAGCAGCTGGAGGACTGCGTCTCTGCAACTATTGTTTAGAGTTAACTCTGTTGTTTGGGTCAACAGTTTATTCTGAAGGGAAGATAGCTTTTATATTCTGGAGACACGGGAAAAAGATACATGCACAGTTTTGGATGGAATAATCAATTAAAACTATGAATATGTGGCCGTAAAGCAGTATCAACATTTAAATCCATAATGTGTAGGTTAAAAAACACACTATTTCAGTGGGGGAAACCCATAAAACCATAGCTTGTTCATTACTAAATAGTGTTTGTGTGCATTAAACATGTAAAACTAAATGCATTTGGGTAAATAGTGATATAAGTGGGTAGAAAAATAAAAACTTTGTACCAATACCTTTTTTGTAGTTCTGGGTAAAAGTACTGTTTAAGTGGAACAAATGGTTAAAATTATGACTACATGGACAAAGGGTAGGATTTTGTGTTTTAAAACCAAAACTCAACACTATTTGGGTAGAAACCATCGTTAGAAAGTACTACTTATGTGGATTAAATCTTAAAATTAAAAGCACTTGGACAGAAAGTATCATTTTGGCTGACAAAAAAAAAAAAAAACACGAAAATGGAAATGCATAACTTTTTAGGACAAACGTACTATTTAAGTGGAATAAACATTTAAAATCAGAACTCCCTATTTAGACAGTACCATCTGACTGGATTAAGACTGTGTGACTAAACCTTTAAAAACAAAACTTGTCTACTGGAAAGTACAATTTGTGTGGAATAAGTACTTGGACAGAAAGTAGTATTTTGGGTGGACTAAACCTTTAAAACCACAACTCATTGGTTAGACAGCACATTTTGAGTTGAATAAACCTTTAAATCGTTGTACATAAAGCAGTAGTAGTTTAAACATTTAACTTGTCAGTTAGAAAAGCACTATTTTGACACTCTAAACCTTTTAAACCAGACCTTGTTCGTGATGACGGAATGGTTTGGTTGGACAGGACTTGGACAGGAAGTAGTGTTTTGGGTGTAAAAAAGGTTTAAGTGCATAACTGTTTAAAATGAAAGCACTATTTGAGTGGCATAAACCTTCAAAACTATCAGCAGATGGGCAAAAGGTTGTCTTTTGTGTGGACTAAACCTTTAAACTCAATAGCTAGACAATACAATGTGAGTGGAATAAACCTTTTAAACCTCAGAAAGTACTATATATGTGGACTAACCCTAAAAATGAAAAGTAGCTGGACCTAAAGCAGTAGTTTAGGTGGTATAAACCTATACCATGCCAGTTAGAAGGCACTATTTGGACGGAAGAAACATTTAAAACCTCAATTTCTTCATTAGAAAGCACTAGTTGTTTTGTATAAACCTCTGAAATCAAAAGTACTGGGACAGAAAATAATAGTTCAATTGGGGAAAATAAAACAGCTTTCAACCAGTAGCTTTTTAGCATGATAGTACTATCTAATGGGGAATACACCTTTTGTTTGGACTAAACCTTTAAAACCAGAACTCACCAGTTAGACAAGACTATTTGGCTGNTTAGCATGATAGTACTATCTAATGGGGAATACACCTTTTGTTTGGACTAAACCTTTAAAACCAGAACTCACCAGTTAGACAAGACTATTTGGCTGGATTAAAACTGTTAAGACTGTAAATTGTTAGTTTGACATTTCGGGTGGGGTACTAGGACAGAAAGCAGTATTTTGGGTGGACTAAGCCTTTAAAACCATACCTCATGAGCTAGACAATACATTTTGGCTTGAATAAACCTTTACAACAATAAGTATGTGGGCAAAACGTAGTATTTTGGGAGGTATAAACCCACAAATTGTTAGAAAGTACTATTTGGGTGGAATAAGCCTTAAAAAGTAAAAGTATGTGGACAGAAAGTTGCATTTTGGGATTTAAAAAAAACAGCTTCAACCCCGTAACATGGACAAAAAGCAATAGTTTGGGTGATATAAGCCTTTAAACCCACAGCTTGTTACTATAATAGTACCAATTTAAAGGAAGAAACCCTTAAAACTATAAATATTTACACAGACAGTGCTCTAAACCTTTATAGCTCATTCACTAGAACATACTGTCGGGGTCGACTAAATCTTTAAAACAATAAGTACTTGGACAAAAAGTAGCATTTTTGGGGCGGAATACACCTTTAAATCATAACTCAGCTGGTGGATTAAACCTTTAAACCCATAGCTTTTTCATGAAAAGCACTATTTGGGTGGAGTAAACCATTAAAACCAGAAATACTTGGATAGAGAGTAGTCTTTTGGGTGTACTAAACCTTTAACACTTGGTCTCACCAGCTAGACAGGTGGGTTCAAACTTTTCAAACTATAATTTAGCTCAACGAGGTTCCTAGAAGTGCGGGGTCCTGACACTGCAGCCTCCTTCGCTGCAGACACATGTACTTTTTGCTGCAGGGCCTACAGACCAGATGTTCCCTTTCTCATGCCGTGTTCTTCTTTCAGTACTTTCAGGAACTAACCTCTAGAAACACGCTTGCTTGCTCTAGTTTTGCAGCTGTTTAAACACCCGTATTTAAGGAAATGGCACATAATAACGCAAAACAGAAATTTAACAGAGGCACCTTCTTCTGAGATAGAAGCAGGGCGTCGATGTTGAGGAGTTTCATTCGTGCGTATCCTTTAGCATACTTTCAGTTCTTCGTGCAGTAGGTGTGGAGTATTCATAGGGCCATGGAGTTCTTAAGCCCTCAGGGAGTTTTCAGCCTGAACTGGATTTTCTGCCTTGGCTTTTAAAAAAAACAAAAAAAAAACCCCTCCAAACTATCTTGTCTTTCCTCACTATCTGAACTGTATCTGACTATCCAGAGAGTTTCAGAGTCATGCGATTGGACTTTGTGATTAACGGCAGACGTGTCTGACACGACGCCCAATTCAATGAGGCTGGATTAAATATAATTTGTGTAATAAGATAAAAATGATTAGCAACATATCGTCACCAGCAGAGTTCTGGTTAATCTGGACTGTTTACAGGATTAAATGGGAAAACGCCTAATTGAGCTGTTACATGAATGACCACAAGTAGCTCAGTCAGTGTCCCTTAAAACACAAATTGCATTTTTTTATTAATTTATCTTTAGAATATATTTAACCCCACCATCCTAAATAATAGGAATAATGATAAATGTCACATAAATCGAGACGACAAGTGTTCCTTTTAATTGCAAAAAGACTTTTATTACATTCTTAAATCCACATATAGTATCACCATTGTGCAATAACACTTCACTGTGTTAAAACCTCTTGGGCTTTATATCCATGACATACCATAAATTATTTCATATTAAAATCTATATTGATTTAATTATAATAATCTTAAAATAGAGTGAAAATATCATAAACAGAAGGATCATGACAAAAAGAGAAACTTTTTAGGGAGACATCTTTTAAAAACGCTCTTTTTAAAAAAAATAGAATTACATCTCTCCAAAACAAAAACAAAACAAAAAAAAGGACACTAAACTGATGAGAAAAAAAAAACAAAAAAACAGTACATAAAAGGATAAAAATTAAGAAACAAAAAGATCACAACAAAACCAACACAAAATTCAGAGATTATAATCCATCTTTTATATTTATATATATATATTTTTTAATATCCTATTTAATCTATGACTCAAACTCAAAAAAAAAAAAAAGTTTTGCAATAATGATATTAGACAGGGGTAAAATCTTTGATAGTTCTGTAATCAAACATTCACAAGAACATGTACTGTACACAGTGATCAAGGTTTAAAGGTCTTCTATGTTGGTGCAAGGTGTCTTGCTAGCTAGACTAACTGCAGACACTGTAGGACAGAGAGCCCAGCTATCTCCCTGAGTGACTCTAAACGGAAATGTAAGTGCAGATCATAAGTTCTGCCCCCTGGACAGATTTCTTTTTTTTTTTAAAGCCTGCTAAAGTTACTAAAATACACTGAATCACTTGAAATCAGTCTTAACATTCTCAGGCTTCGACGCACAAAGTATTGCACTTTGTTACAATCTATGAGTGCCGTTGCGGCCGCTTTTCAGCTCGTTTGCAAAAAGAAGTTGGCTTGCGTATTTGGTAAATCATATTCGTTGTGCTGTGAGATAAACTGCGCTGGAGTGCTTGTGAGAATAATAACCGTAGTACGCGGCGGCGGAGACCCGACGTACTGAGAACAATGGGAAAGACATTATTGCACAATCCCACAATGCCACTGTCTTAAGTACCAAGACAAGGGTCACATCCCCTTCATTCTAGCTGAGATAACGTGGTGTCTGGCGAACAGCACTGTCCCAGCAGTGCAAAGCAAAAAAAAAAAACCTGGCTTAAATATTACACAGAGACAGACATCTGTCATGTGATTGTCATAAAAGGTAGAAATTACAGCAATGTTTTCTCCAATTGCAGCTGTTCTTCTCTCATGGCTTCTGTGGCGTACTGGTAAAGTAATACTTTTGTTTTTACAGAAACCCAATACGCCCCCTTTACTCGAAAGGTTCCCTCAGGTGTCTCCAGAGACTTCACTCGAGATCGACCTACATCTGTCTTCCTGGACCCTACAGGTGTGAATTACTCTGACACTGACAGCGTAGCGGTCAGAGAAGACGTCCTAAACGTATGCAAATCCAGCATTTCACTTTGCTGTTGTCTCCTGTCCAGTTTTAACAAACGTGGTTTTGACGATGGCGTTGGAATCTCAACACTAGCTGTTATGTTTTTGACGAAGCTCTCTAGTACGACTGCGCGTATATGAACTCAGGGGGGTAGCTGATGGCTCTGTCAACCCTTTGCTGTGCCATGTAGTGTTTGAAGAGGGTGAGGTAGTAAGGAAGTGGGGAATAAGGAATAGAAGATTTAATTCTCCAATCAGAACACCTTCGACAGCATCATCCGCCCCCGACCCCGAAGAGGGAAAGCTGATGCAGACAGTAAATCCCCTTTTTACTGACAGCTAAGAAGCTTAAACAACACCACCTTTCTATTCGTTTGCCCACTCGTCCGACCGTGTAGGTGCACATTTGTCCCGTTTCTTTCTTTAGTCCAGAGTCTTTTGAACCCGCTGGAGGTGCTGGAGGTTTTTCCAAATGGGGGGGCAGATTAAAACCCCATGCAGTGGTCCCAGCACCTCCGTCATACAGCTTTATCTACAGCGGGAGGGTGTTTCTGGTTGAGTTTCACAGATGGCAGTTTGAGTGCGAACCCGTAGAATCCTGTGCCGAAAGACCATTTTAGGATTCTAACAAGGGCTCATAAGTGCTAATTATCCAGATTCTTTTTTGTTTTGTTAGTTCAGCAACAATCTTTCTATCCCAGAACCCCAAAGTGTGGGCAGGCAGTATCTATTTGAGAGACCTGAGCACAAGCACGTTACCTTCCTCCTCCTCCTCGCTTTGTATGAAATCTTTAAGTTACATGATTATAGATGTCTTACATATATATTTATCTATATAATATATAAAAAGGAACATCTGAAAATACTTTCACAATACCTCTGTGATTCTCTCACTCTCATTCTCTAAGTGGCATTTGCAAAGGGAAAAAGGTATTAGGACTGAGGTCATTGATTGCATTTTAAAAAAAAAAAAAAAGAAAAATTAAAGAGCTGTCTGAGGGTGTGCTAATAAAAATACCTACAACGCTTTAAGCTTAAGTGCTATGCTTTGTGCTCTGTGTGCAAAAGTTTGTAAGTGCATGGCGACAGACACGCTGAATGTTTGCCCATGATTCACACAGATACAAAAAAAAAAAACCTTGTCTGCTTGCGAGTTTGATCATGGTCCCTTTAAACAGTTTGTTCATACGTTACAAAACTGCAAAAATGATGGGTGCTACCAAACATACTGATTGAAACAATAAACTGTCACTAGACGGACAACCGAAAACAGGCATCATTACTGCAAAATCTCCACAAAGTGGGTGAGGACTTTTAAAGTATGTACATTCTATATCGAGCCTAGGGCTGTGCTGAATGGTTGAAGGGAAGAGGGGTACATTCAACGATAGCTTACAGGAACTGTGAGAACGAAAGTCAGATTTACATTAGAAAGGAATTCCAACTCGATGAAAGGTTTTAAGGTCTTCTGATAGAAAAATATTTTTGAGAATACAAACGATGTAGGCTACGCTTTGAATCATTTTAACTCCCTAGAAAAGGAGGTAACATGCACTAATTGCCCAGCAGCAGCTTCTGTTAGTGTTAAGTTGAAAAGACTGGCTTGCAGGGCAGTGAAAGCTACTCCGCAGGGTCGGGAGTTCAGAGGTGAGAGGAGTGTGTGCTAAAGTGTAGCGTGCAGGATTGTCATTGAGCTGCTGGTTGGTTTTGCTTCAGCTGGTTGCCACATTTTAATCTCCCTCTCCCTACACCTCAATGTCACTATTTGAATCATGCTGTTTAGCTAAATGGTGTTAGCCCTCTGTGGAGTCTGGGAAGGTGATTTCACTGCCAAACACCTCTCTGTACAGCGGGGGGAAAGTGTATGCTGTCTCGGGGTGAACCAGACAGAAGAACTCCAGTTTGTCAATGTGAAGATTGCAAATGGACCTCATTGTGGGAAGCTTAGACACCATCTGCAAGGAAAAAACAGAAGAAAGAGTTAAAATCGACGTCACAGTCACGCAGCAGTTAAACAACATCTCAGGTCGTGTGTTTTCACCAAACTGGTCGTGCAGCTCTGTACCTTCGCTAGTTTCTCTTCAGATGCTCCCTCTTTTTGTAGGCAGCGCTGCAGAGCCACATAAACTTTCTCCTGCAACTTCTGGATCTTCTGGACGTCTGTCAGCCAGGGTCGGTCTGAGGAAAAACAGTTGCATCGTTAGCATCGTGTCACCAATTTGGGTCTGAATCTGGCAAGGCTTACGATGTACAAATATCTAGGAGCAGAATACAGATCATAAAGTTTTACACGGGTGCTTTTGTATAGTTTTTGCATGTTAAGTAGGACTGCTTGTACTTTACATAACTGCTGACCGTACTGAAATGTTCGAAGCTGATTTTCCGCCTTCGAGGCAGCTACTGGTTTCAAATTCACTGCAGTTCACTTTGCAGAGACTTGAATCTTGCCCGAGAGAAGAAATCGCTGGATTATATATTTTAAATGCCAAGGTTACATTAACGTTGCGTGTTAATGCAGTTGTCAGCAGGGACCAATTTCTCCTTCTTAAGCATTTAACAGTAGGCTGCCTATCGCCACGACCACTGAAGTGACACTCCTGCTGCTTCTAATGCAGGCTTCTGTACTTTGATGTAATGAAACAGTCAGCTGGTTGCACGGTAGAATTGTAAATTCAAAAAAGGTAAGAGTAAATTATGCAAACTGTGCTATAACATGCAAAACATGAGTATAAACCACTGTGTACTTGATAAATAACCCGTCAACAGTCGTACTACACTGTCACCATGGCAGCAGAACTGATGAATGCATGTTTTCTGCTGAGCAAAATGAAAAACTTGAAGTGCTTGTCCAGCTGACAAGGTTGTGTTCCTGTGTTTGTAATACAAAAAGTGGGTTTGGGGAGTGAAGAAGCTTTCTTTTGCATCTCTAAAATTAGATTTTTTACCAGATATGAATGGATAATGCAGTCCAATGGAGGCAAAGCTACGAGTAAAACTATGCTGTCATTCTTAAGAGTAAGTTCATGAAGCTTTAGATGTATTTTAATTTGGAGTAATGCTCCAGCTTTCAAGTTCAAAAATCAAAATTTAAACGTCTAATTATTCGCAATTAGCTCGACTTATGTCTGATGCACTGATTCAGCTACTGTGATTCAATGCTGTGCAGCAACTCTTTATCTCTATAAACTTTTATGTGTCCCGACAAAGAGCTCACCTGATGTACGATATACCAGTTTCACCAGTTCAGTGTGTGTGTGAACAGGACATTTAGAGGCGTATTATCTAACCTGGCGAGAGCAGCACGGCAGCACTGAAGAGCGCCATCTCTTCCTCGGACATCTGCGTACGGCTCAGGCTTTTAGCTAAGTCAAACACTGAATTCACCAGGTCGTCACAGCCTGAGAGGGGGGAAAAAAGGGACAAAAATAGGCCATTAAAACAGAAACTGCAGAATGCGCTGATTATGACAAAGGTGACACGGATCAAAGGTTTCATCTAAAAATCACCGGATCGTCCTTTTATGCAAAAGAAAGAGAGCGAGAGGGGAGATAGTGAATGGGCTGACTCACCGAGAGATTTGAAAAGCTGAGCGGGGGCAAATTTTCCGTCGAAGAGCAATGTGTTATTTATGGGGTTGTAGGCCCGACACATACGGATCAGAAGGACATCCATGCAGCCTGTTGACACACACATAAAAACATATGCACGTTTAAATAGATGCTGTGTGACGGATATAAGAAAACACAACCAATAAGATAGTAAATGTTAGACAAGTCCTGTGTGAGTTTGTAGATGTCACTGCATCTTTAATAAGAGTGTAGTTTTGCATAATATTCTGGGGAACGATATGCAAATTTTCACCTGCATACTAATTATGTGACAGAGAATTTATTTCCTTTCCAATCACACGATGTTACTTTGTCTCCTTATGCATTTGACAGATTAATTGCACTGACACTGACAGGAATGTAAAGCTGCACCCTCAGGTGTCACTCAGGTTTGACAGATTGCATTTAGGTGTGGCACCGTTTGCACCTTTTTTTTTTTGACTTATGCACTGAATCTGTTCAACCAAACGCTGCGTTACAAAGCTTCTCTGTGCCCTGCTCTTATTATTGCTTCATCTTTTTAAAATAAACACAGGTCTTGGCTGTCGCTCAAAACCCATTAATCTAGTATTTGGACAGTTTTATTGTTTTAGCTGTCACTGGAAGAAAAAAAACATCAATTTTTAAATTTTGAATTCAGATCAAAGGTACTGTATGTTGACCTGAGAAAGCAGGACACATGTAGCTAAACAAAGCCAGCCTTTCTTTACAGGAATAACAACCATGTACCTTTTCTAGTCACTCTGCGAGCATGTGATAGTCTGTGATGTCAGCCACCACTCCAGGGTAATATACTATTCATTTGACAGCAGCTATCTTTGTCGCAGCTAAACGTTTGCAGAGTACTCGCCATGTTGTCGAACTGATTGTAGCCTGCAGGGTGTGTGTGTGCGTATTGGTGTCATGCACTGACCTGCTTTGAGGAGGATAATCTGATCATTCTGACAGAGGTCCATGAAGCCAGTGATGCGCTTGGCAAACTCCACCACGTACTGGATTGCATTGGTGATGTGAATGGCACATTGTTGCCACATCACCTCAGCCGACTGGAAGAGAGACAAGAACCAGACAGGACTGTGAGAACCGCAGCAGCCGACAGACTTTACACGAGTTGTATTACTGCTGATTGCATCTGATTTCCACTAATATGTCCCGAACTTGCTCGACAGTATGTAATGCATTTCTCTTAGAGCTCCAACCTTGACGAGCGAGACGGAAAGCCGAGCGGGGAAATGTATGATAAAAATTGTTTGGATTTTCAAACGTCATTGCGAGAATGACCTGTGGCGACACTTGAGTTTGTTTTACTGTGGAGCTTTATCCAAGGTTAAAAACTGAAAAAACATTCTTCTGTTGACCTTGTGACACAGAACACGAGGGCCAACGTGATATTTAGTAATTATTTTTTCATACATTTACACTTTACAGAGCAGTTCATGATACATTTCATTTGAATCAACCATCCAGGATGATGGCGGACAATTTTAACCACTTGAAATGGTCACCTTTGTCATATTTACCTTGGTCTGGTATGATCGCGTCTCTTCTGGGCTATACAAGGTCCACGCCATTCTCTTCAGCTCCTCTGTGCTGTACTGGCTTGTCTCAATATGGGACTTCACCACACTCTGGGTTATGCGCTCTGTATGGAGGAGAACTCTTACTTTAATTCTTCTTTTTTTTTACCATTTACATTCAGATTCATGATGCTTTCACGGTGGATTTAATGCCAACTGAGGGTTGATACTGACCGATCTCAAGCAGGGAGCAGCCCTCGGGCACTGGGTTGAGGATAGCGTGTGAGAAGAGTCCAGAATCGTGCAACAGCTGGTACTCGTGCTTGATGCTGTGGTTGCCGTCGACAAAGTCCAAGTTGGTCTGTTCTGGTGAACTCTGAGAGGATGAGCTGCTGCCTCCACTTCCGCCCAGCATGTCCAGGTTACAGTATTCGCCGCCTCCGTCCTCCGGGGTCAGCGGCAGGTCGAACAGCAGGCCCTCCGGCAGCGTGGTAATGTCGTCCAGATCGCTGAGCGTGGCGCTGGAGCCTCGTCTGTAGGGGCGGCCGTGGTCGACGGCGTCTCCGCTCTCCTCGCGGGCGCCGACCCCCGCGCACTCCTGGGACTGCTGGTGCTTCTGGACCTCTGCGTACAGGCTGTCGCGCTGCTTTTTGGACATTCGGCCAAACTTGACAGCTGTAACGGGAGGGTAAAAAAAAAAAATCAGGACTACATGACACAATCACTGTGACAAGCTGAAAGTGGGAGGTGGAAAGTCACTGTAATTAAATATAGATCGAGTCACTGAACTCACCATCGCGGCTCATGCCGAGAGCGAGACACTTCTGCAGCCGGCAGTGCTGACAGCGATTACGGTTGGTCCGGTCAATTAGGCAGTTCCTCTGTCGTGAGCAAGAGTACATCGCATTGTTCTGCTGGCTGCGACGAAAGAAACCCTACGGACAAAGACGGATACGTAAATGAGCAGATGGAAGCTTGCCAGGTTTCAGATCAGACGCTTTGATTTGCTTGAACTAAGTGGAATCAATGTTTCACCACTGTTGATTGCTCACCTTGCAGCCTTCACAGGTGATGACACCATAGTGAATCCCTGATGATTTGTCCCCACAGATTTTACACGGTATCACTTCTATTTGAGCTGAGGAGAGAAAAGAGCGCAGAAAAAAACAGTGCATGTTAATAGGAGCAGATTATTTAGAAAAGATCAGTTGTTCTTTTAATATAAAAAGAACACATGCAGAAGGTATGAAGCATGATTAGAATGTAATTGCTGTCATTACATAATGAGTCATAAGACTGCAGATTTATTTTATTTTGCAGCGTGGTCTAAATCTGAAAACAAACTTGCTGCTCTAGTGTGAAAATTTGCTGCTTTTTCCTCCATTATAATGGATTATTTTAAAGATTTATGGACTTTTGCTAAAAAAAAACCCCAACAAAATCTCAACCACATAACATGAGCAACCTCTGATAAGCATTTTAGTTTTGCTTTTTCAATATACTGACAAAAAAAACCAATATAACACAGATTAACTTCTCGTTAAAATAACACAAAGCTGCAGTCCTGCCTTGACCTTAAAGGCTTGTACCTATTGTTAGTGTTACACAACAGGCATCAAGACATTAACATAAATACGTAAAGCACACTCAGGCCGCAGGTATGTCACAGGTAAACACAAGATTTGGCCGCTGTTGCAATATTAAAGGATTTTTTAGTGTCACTCACGGGAACATTAAACATTTGCTTTCTAGGCCTGACCGCAATTACTGTCAATAAAACGCCACCCATGGCAGCTAAGTACAAACCAATATTTACTCCCGAAAGTTGTGATTTTTCAAACTGAACTCAAACAAGATGACCATGTGTGATACTGATTGAATTTTCTCACCAAAAAAAAAACAAAAAACTGACATCCTCGACAGTGAAATGTTACCTGTGGATCACAATATCTGAAATGTAGCTGAGAATAATGAGATGTCACAGGATCTTGAAGAAACAAGAGAAGTGTCAAGAAGCAAGAGAGAGAGAGAAAAAAAAGGGACAAAGTGTATGCATTATACACCTTGTGTTCATTGTGGAAGCCTGAGCCTTCTTACTCAGGAACAGCCTGTTCTTTTCATTATGTTGTTTATCTAAGTAGCTGGGCCTCCGCAAGCCCAGAATAGCAGGCCAATTGCATTAGCTGAGGCCCGGGGTTATAAAGTTTCACGGTTCTCTCTCTCGCTCTGTCACTCCTCCTCCTCCAGGATGAGCAAAAACGTTAGCAGGTTAACAAAAAGGAAAAAAAAAAAACTGCCACGACGAACCCTCCGAGGGCCGCGAATTGTAACCCGCAGACTGTTACCGTGCAGACTGTGCAGCGAGATTTGATTTGCCGCCGGCTGCGGGGTGTGTGTGTGCCAAACAAACCACCTTTGTTGGGTCACACAGGGTATTAGGTAACCTGCAAATCACAGGAAGAAAAAAAAAATCTCTAACTGGTCTTTACAGCTCTTCAGAAAATTGCTGTTTTTCTAAAGCTGTTATAAACTACTCACAACCGACCAATCACATGAGTCACTGTGTGTGGGGAGAGATATGCGTCACGCACTGAGAGCAGAGCAAAAGAGGTTAGTGACTGACATTACCCCGACAATCTCGACTTAGGGGGGGGAAGAAAGAAAAGCGACATTTTCCATCCAACAAAGGCTGTTTCTGTGCTGACATATTATCTTGTTTGGGTAGAATGCTTCTTGCCAATGTAACTTAACTGAGGGATATAAATAAATAAAGGGCGATGGAAAAAAAAAAAAAAAAAAAAATCCCTTTCTCCATTGCTCCCTTTATCGCTCCCCTCCCCTCCTCCAGAGCCTCACCCCCGCCCTTCAGCCTGTTATATAACCGCCGTCTGGCCGCATTCCATGAACACACTCATTCAAAGGTGGTTGTCCTGGCAACAGTGCGCCGGTCCTCCCTCGCCCCTCCTGCGCTCCCATTGGCCTCCGAGGCGGGAGGCTTTGTCTGTGACTCGCCGCCTCACCTGCCAGTCAGCTGAGCGGCACAGTCGAGCCCAGTAAGCAGGAGCTGCTCCACTGACACAGTTTCCCATTCAGCTATGAGGGGGGGCGGCGCTTGCCCGTTGGCAGCCTCACAAGGAACACAATCTGGTTTTCTTGCAGGTTTTTAAGGTGGAACGCAATCTGAGTCAAAGTCCTTAAGTAAAGGGGGGAGGGAGGGTGGATCCCTGCTTTTGGTTTCTGAAAAGACAACAGATTTGATTACAGAAAGAGACCTGAGTTGAAACTGGGAGGGACAAGCTGCCCCCCTCCACTGGTGTACGACTTGCGCAACATCTGGACGTGTTTCGAAAAACATCTAGAACAGCTAGCAGCAGGAGGTGGGACAGACGTAGCTAATAGTAGCCCCTAACTTGTCGCAGCATGTCAAGCATTTGAGTGAAATTTCAGCTGTGTTTGAGTTAGACCATAAATCTATTTTTACTCGGGTGCAGTTGGCTGCCCAGAGATTCCTTTTACAGTTCTGGCCTGTTAGCTAATAAATGGTGCACAAGTCACAACATTTCAGCGAAGTGCACACTGTTTAGTGTAAATAGCGGAGCAGTTATTACTCCAACGTCGGGGAGCTAAAAGTGCAACTATCACCTTTTACGTATGTTGTAATGCAGCATAGAGTCTGAACAAGAGCTCCTTTATTCTCCCTGGAATTTATTGAGGGCATTTCCACTAATCTTTGTTCTGAGACAAAATGTTCTTAGAAAACAATTTTTGTATTGTATTAACAAAGTGAACGTTTGACTTAAAGACAAGCAGCTGGAGTTTAAAAACCCTCCAGAGAACGTGTTGAAAACAGACATTTTATTGCGTCGTGTCTTTGCCAAAGTAATTTCTCTGAGAATCTTTCGGAGCCTCGGGGCGGAAAACAATGTTCTGATGTCAGAGACAACACGAAGGAACCTTTAAACTCAAACAAATGTCTCACAGTTCTCTCTGTGTCAGTCAGTCAGTGTGTCAGCGTCTGCTGATCAGCACTTTCTGTCCTCGTCGCTGCTGTAAAACGCTCGGCGAGGGAGACTTTGCCCTCTCATCCCAGCTAATCAAACAAGAGTCCAAGGTCCTATTTACCTTGCACTTTACCTACACCTGAGATACTGTATACTTAACCTAGATTCGATTGGGCTTCTGGGGGCCTGTGCTTGACGAGTGGCATATATGATGTATTGTGTAACAAACTGAGAGGTTCGATTACCAAAAGAAGCAACAAAAATGTCATTTTTATGGAAAACACACACTGCTCTCGTCCTACCCAGTATCTCCCAGTGCAGGGCCTCAAACTGCCACCTGTTTTCCATACAGCTGGAGTATGTGAACGGTAATAATTGCTTCTTCTTTTCTCCTTCTCCTCCCACTGACCTACCTAGAGAACACAGATAGTATAATATGGCCGGGCACTAACCTCAAACTCTTTAAAAATGCACTGACTATTACTCAGCATGTACAGTAGCGGTGGAATGAGGCGTATTAGTGTACAGCGGCTTCATCAGAGAGTCCCGCATCATGCGTTGCACTTCAGTGTATACAGTATACTCAAGTGTATTACGAAATGGGCCTTTAAATTGGCACCGCTGTATAACATTCCTGAAACTGGAAGCCTGCGATGTTATGGCACATATGTTACGTGCAGTACACAAGTCTACCTGCACACGAGTTATGTCATCTTTACTTTTTGATGCTTATTCTCATATTTGAGTTTTTCTTGAGTCTTGTTTCATGGCTCAGCACTTTAACACTCAATATAAACCCACTGACTTGACACAAAACTATGCAAACCATTTCCAACCTTCTCCATTTCAGAATTCCTCGCCTTCTCTCAGAACAAACATTCACATGTTAAACAACAGCGCTGCGCCTGCCAAGAAAACCAAACCTCACACTCCGCTCCTCCATAATCCTGCACCATTGATCAAGGCAAAGATAAAGTGCATTCACTTGACCGTGCCGTGCTCCGAGCCCGAACCCGAGAGGGCCTCTGCAACACAAGCACAACCACACTGAGGAATTCACTTCGCAGCATGTAATTTTTCATGCTGCTCCAAACCGCAGGAACAAATTTAGGACTGTGCAGCCGCAATCACGGTCGCCTTGAGTTAAAATCTCCCTGCGTCTGTTTCGATGTCACTTATCCTCATGAAAATAGATATGAGCTATCAAAATGACACTGCACTAAGATATAACTGAGTCTAAGCAAATATCAAAGAGCAAAACTATTATTTTCCTTCATTTTTTCCAATTACTGTGCTGCAGAATGAACCACAGGCGCAACACAAGAAAAAAAAAAGCAGCTACGTGCCTAACATTCGGCCACTTCTGCTCGCATACTAACACGCAGGTTGTGTGGCGAGTTTAAGCGTCAGATAAGCAGAATGGAATCTTAGCATGCAGTTGTCAGAGAGAAAAGGGCACCTTGACACATACTGTAACTTGCTGTGAACTTCCCTGAAGGCTGCACACTCAACAGATAGTGGCTTTGAGGCTGAGCTCAGCACAGCAGTGTCCTTGGAGAGCAGAGAGCAGCCTTTCCTCTTTACTGTTACCAAACCTTTGATCCTCCACTAACAGGGCTCCATCACGCTCCTGTAAAGCTGCAGCATCAGTGCACGGAGGCATAAAGGAATAAGGCTGCTTTATTGAAACGTATTTGATCGCATTGCACCACACTTTGCCTAACCTCTTTATGCAGCAGTTTACAAGAATAACCTCTAAGTGAGAAAGTTCATTGGTGCTATTAAATGCAATCTATGCAGGTACAAAAGTGACTTCACAGTCCAGCTCTGTGTGTGGGTGACACTGTAAATTATGTAGTATTTTGACAAAAATGGCATTGACAAGCCGTGCTTGACTGGACTGGCATACACTCTGGTTGATGTAAGTAACCTTAGCTGGCAGAGGAAGCTGAGCTTAACTGAACCCTGCTGTGCTTCACGGTTAAATGTGGGCTTGCTGTGCCCATATCCTGCTTGTCACAGCAGTGCATGAGGGTTTGACATCAGGAGAGCACACAGTAAGTCATTTCAAATGGATAAATCTTCCCGTAAATGGAAATATATGCCAACAGACATACGCTTGTATTTCATAATTATAATCTCGGTCCCATAAAACTGCTGTTGTTTTCGTGCGCTAAAGTAATAAAAGCCAGCTCTCTGTGCCTGTGCGCTTCCTTGACAACTGATTTAAATTATCAACATTGTTTCATCAGTAATGACGACAAACTGCCTCCACCCGCACACACACACGTACACACACACACACACTTGCTGTAATCCTCAATGACAGAACTAGGTCAATGGAGCACCTCCTCTCTCTCTCTCTTTCTCTCTCTCCTCTCCCCCACCCTCCTCACCCCTCCTCCCCCCTCTCTCACACTGGCCGCCATACTGCTGATTCTGAAAACAAAAACACGCTGTTTCATCCACGAACTGTCAACCACAAAGAAATCAAACCACAAGCGCAATTTGGTCCATTACGCACAAATACGCACGAAACAGGAACTCCAAAAAATGGCACAACAGTGAAAAATGCGAAACTAATTTTCCTAATAAATGAGACAAAAGTGAAATTATGTACAAATATGGATCATATTCATGTAAAAGAAGAGGCTCGAATCACAAACTGGCCACTTCTCCTGCGTGTACAGTCCCTGCCAGCAGATTTTCATGCGGCTTGACAGCCAGTGAATCACTCCGCTCACCGCCCCCCTTCCCTCTTTCGCTCTTACATAACTGAAGTCGCTCACCGGCGAAAATAAAGTAGCCGAAGCACAGCTCCAACGCATTTTTTCTTATCACAGACATAACTGGGCTAAATAAGCACACAAAATCCTTCACAGTTTATACAAATAGAACAAAAACGCGCATTTTGAGAGTTATGTAAATCAGTGATTAAAGTAGTCCGCTTCAAATAAACATCCCGTAAACATTTTATTTTAAAGCAAAGTGACATATTTAAGTTTAATATAGAAGCTACAAGCGTATTTTACTTCCCTATTAATGCAATCTGGCGTTTCATCCAGTGCGCGCTTGCAGTTGACGCACTTCGGTTTTTTAAAGCCTTCCAATGCGCACTCGAAAAGTTGCACCACAAACACATTGTAAAATGCACAAACTCACCTCTCATTTCGGCGGTGGAAGTCTAGCCAACACTTAAGGTCATACAACTCCAGGTGGAAAGGAAGCCGGGAAACACTGACGCGCACGTATTCGCTCCAAACCGGAGCAGCTGAAAACTGTCACAACAACGACTCCTCATATGGATTCTTTCTAGCTTTCGTTCTTCATCCGCGCTGACCTTTGAGAAAAGGAATAAAAGCGGCTGTCTTATTTGACTGGCTCCTCTCGACTATCGGTATCTGCTTGTTTGTTGGTGAAGTAATAACGCGTCGCTCGCTCGCTCCTTGCAGCTCCGTCCTGCTCTGTGGCTCTGCGTTCTAACCTAGTTTCGGCGCGTGGACTACACATGATCCTCACCCCGCGGTGCGCCCGCCTCGTGCCCCGTGAGCTGACGCGCGCACCACCCTCCCCTCCCCACCTCCCCTCGCGCGCTTTAAGGAGGCTCGAGCGTGCGTGGGAAAGTGTGGCAGTGTGTCAGTTCAGACCGACAGTCACCCAGCGTGGGAACTATTTAATAACAAGCGCACATTTATTCTGCCTGCAGAGTCTTCTCCTCCAAATGCACCCATGTTGGATTTTCCTTTCGCCATGAAAAGGAACCAAGATGCATTTTAGATTAAAAAATAAATAAATAAATAAAAAACTACCAAAAACCAGGTCTGCATAAAAGCCTTTTTTTTTTTACATAGTCGATAAATAATAGGATTGGAGAATAATGTTCTGTTAGCAGTGGCATCTCTAGTAATTAATCAAAAATTCAAATCCAGGAGTTGATAAAAATGGCCTGACATTTTAGAAATAATACATTTAAGATATAAGTATCACAACATATGCAATAAAGTTATCTGACTGGACACATAAACAGACTCAGTGTGTCCCAGTGTTTAGGTAAACACATGCCATAAGCAACATAAATTAGGTTCAAACTTGATTTAGGCATCTCTAAGTCATCGCCACTCGTCCCCAATGAAAAGGAGCATTTTAGATAAAAATAACACAACCCAAGTCTGCATAAAAACCTTTAATATAGGCAATACATTACTGGATTGGATAAACCGACTCACAGGGTCATATTAGTGTTGTTGCATGTTTACATACGCAGCTTAAATCAAGTTTAAACCTTTGTTAGATGACAAAACCAACATAAAATAGGTTTAAACTTGATTCAAGCATCTCTAAGTAATCTGTATTCTTTCCCCTTGAAAGGAACTCTAGTGCATTTCAGATATCACAAACCAAGTCTCATTAAAACTCTTTCACATGCTCAGTAAATAATTAGATGGATTTGCTGTTTACGTCTGACACTGACGAAATCGTGAGGTAAACGTGATGTTTTTCTTCCCCCTTGAAAAGGAACTGCGATGTATTGTAGATAAAGGCTGTGCATAAATATCACAAGTCAGTTCTTCATGAAAACTTTCCGTATAGGTGATAGATTATTGGATTTGACAAATAGACAAACTGATGAGTTCTTTCAGTGTCACTGCATTATCATACACTGAATCTTACAACACAGCAGCCCAGAGTTTAAAAAAGATGTGACATTTGATGTGGATATTTGATGAAAATGCACCTAAATTTGCACAAGTTGTCTAACATTGACCAAAAAAAAGGCGAGATTAACATGATGTTTGCTGTAATATTACTTAAGATCAACCAGTGTGCAGCTGAAAGATAATATTTGATCATTTAAGAAGCTGATTTTTGTCTGACTGCGTGAATGCACGGACAGCGTTGCTGCT
This sequence comes from Stegastes partitus, assembly GCF_000690725.1. Classification (NCBI taxonomy): domain Eukaryota; kingdom Metazoa; phylum Chordata; class Actinopteri; family Pomacentridae; genus Stegastes; species Stegastes partitus. The sequence continues at coordinate 280,037 of NW_007578063.1, read as the reverse complement.
TGATTTCATAGTACACTTCCTCTTCTTCTTCTTCTTCTTCTTCTTCTTCTTCTTCTTCTTCTTCTTCTTCTAACAATAATAATAAATTAAAGTATCAATGTTTAGTTTTTCCTGCCTCTATCTTCATAAAAGAAATTTCAGTTCTGGCAGCACATTATTGGATTAGAGAATAATAAACAGACTGAAAGATTCACATCAGTGTTTTTGCATGTTTACACTCAGTAAATCTCATAAAACAGGCTAAATCCAGTTTTAACCTATTTTATTTGTTCCATGGGATCTCTCTGGGTAATGGTAATGCAGCATAATATTCATGCATTAATGATGTTTGCGGTAATATTACATAAAATTAAAGTCAAAAAGTGTCCACCTGGAGGATAATAATGCATTTGACAATTAAAGAAGCTATTTGATGTATTACTTCTAACGTTTTCTGCGTAATTAAAGTGTCCAAGTTGAGTTGGAGTATTAATGTTTGGTATTTCCTCCCAGGGAAACAGCTATGATCCACTCTAGACAGACTAATAGTTAAATATCACAAGCCAGGTCTTCATAAAAGCATTCAATGTAGGCAATAAATTATTGGAATTGGAGAATTATTAACAGACCTAAATGCTCATATCAGTGTCTTGCATGGTTGCATAAACACACAAAACAGCTCAAATCAAGATTAAATCTATTTTATGTTAGTTAAAGCATCTCTAAGTAATAATAATGCACAAAAATGGTGCGATAGACATGATGTTTGGTCTAATATTACATAACGTGAATATCAAAACGTGTCCACCTGGAGCGTAAAAATGCATTTGACAATTTGAGAAGCTGTTTGGTGCATTATTTAAAAAACTGTTCTGGGTTATTAAGTTAGACATCCAAGGTAAATTAAAGTGTTAACACATGTTAGTTCCTCCATGAAAACAGTAACAGGGAAATAAGACAAACTAGGTCTTCATAAAACCCTTTAATAAAGGCAATAAATTACTGGAATGGAGAATTATTAACAGATCATGTTGGTGCATGCGGGAATAGAACGTCATAAAACAGCACAGACCGGAATGAGTTTAAATCAAGATTTAGACTGTTGTATGTTAGTCTTGGCACCTCGAAGTAATAATAAAGTACCTGAAAGCACACAAGCAGTCTAATATTGACTAAAGTGTCGAGACAAACATGATAGTTGCTGCAATATTACATAATGAGTCTTTAAAAAGTGACCCTCTGTTGGGTGATAACATCTTTTAAGCGAATTATTTTGCAAAATTTTGAATAAAATTAAAGTATAATGAGCTAAAACATGACCTTTATAGGTACTCAGGTTTACACTTGACCATGGCTTTTAACTGAAATGGGAATTCCCGTTATAAATAATATATTTCTGTGTTACTTAATCTGCAAATTAAAGAGTCAGAGGTTATATGTTAGAGGAGAAGCCACGTCCTCTGGATGAAAGGAGTCTTAATTATATCACAGGATTAACGGACGCTAATCTTATAGAGGAATGAAGTGAGCGCAGGTTGAGCTTTGTTTGTTTTGCTCGAAGAAATCTATCTATCTATCTATCTATCTATCTATCTATCTATCTATCTATCTATCTATCTATCTATCTATCTATCTATCTATCTATCTATCTATCTATCTATTTCTATTTCTATCTATTTCTTTTTCCTTTTTTAAAAATGTAGGAGTGTTTGACAGGAGGAGATGAAAACAGCCCCGGCACAAGAAAAGCCAGACACAAACCAAACCCATTAATAACAATGCTGATGAAAATAATTGATTTGCAAGCGTGGGCAAGATGACGAGTGTATCATGTAACTTAGGCACAGTTATGAAATGAGGAGAAGCGAGAGATTATGGTAAGTAGGTTAGTGGAGCAACACAGAGCTTTCACACCCCTCCCTCTCTCGCCTCTCCGCCGTGCATGCGTGGTGAGTCTTCCCCTGTCTTTTTCCACTGTGAACACTTTTGTCCTGAATCATATCAGTTTATACAGTCGCCCGGCAACACCTTCTGCATGCTTTGTGTTCGTACTTCTGTTTTGTTTCTCCTTCTTGTGTCTAATCTAGCATATTTTTTCTATAGGTTCTGCCTCTCCTGCGTGTAAAAAAGGAAAAATGTCTTGCTTTTCCTGCACGGTTTTAAAAATACAATGCTGGGAAAGTGCTGTCAGAGTGTTTGCTTTATTATATTCGGCAGCTGTAAACTTCCCCTTCCTCCCATTTTATGGTTTTGTCAGTCTGATTGTTTCCTTCCTGATCCTCATCTGTCGTCTTTCTCGGGTTATATTATGTCCCCGCCGCCGCCGCCGCCTGTCCCGCTGTCGCCACGAAGCAGCCACACATCCATCCGGTGTTTCGCCTGCAGCGTCACTGACCTCCTGACCCTGAATCTTATGTAACCATGGCAATACCCAAATTAGAACATGGGAGCATGGAAAGAAGGAGGCGCTTAGAGCTTCACACACGGGCACGTAGCTCTCAGACCAGCTTTCCAGATTATGGCAGATGGAATGAGTGTGTGCGTGCGTGCACCGTGTGTGTTGTGTTGTGTCAGAGAAACACAACAGATGCCAAATCTTAAATCAAACACCTTCACCTCCTGAGCACGGGGTTGTGGTATTGACACATCCGGAAACGTTTTCTGCACATTCAAAGCGTGATGCATGAATGCAGTGACAATTTAATAGCTCAAACTGGCCTCTGTCCTGCACTGCATAAAGCCCAGTATACTGAGAGGATTATTTTAGGATCCAGGCTCTGGCTTCCGTAATCCTCTCTCCTCTCCTCTCCGTCATCCTGCTAAACCCCTCTCCCTTCTCCTCTTTCAAATGCCCACTAATCTCTCTCACTTGGACTCTGTGTGTGGCTGTAATCTGGTTTGTACCTATCTTTCACCTGCACCAAGTTCACATCAATAGGTCAGTGTGCCAAACTTCAAGGTGCTTCTTCGCTTTTCATGTGTTCGCTCCTGCCAACGTGACAGATGGCCCCGCGCGGTGCTTGATTGATGTTTTAAAGCTAAACGCAGACGATAACATGTTCAGATGCGCGACTTTACGAGTTCAGTATAGATTTAATAAGCAGCAGACGAGGTGGCTCTTCTGGAGACTGTTGTCTGACACAATCCCCCGGCAGCTAAAGATGTCGGCGCTGTCATGGAGCTGTCATTGCCCCCTCCAGGAGCTGCAGTCTTAGAAGGATAGCTGTGAATAATTGAAGGTCCGGTTATATAACAAAAAAAAAAAAAAGTAGAAAAGTTTCGATCGAGCTTATTCACCTGATACAGCAGAAAAGCTCCAGAAGCAGTGAGAATGTGCACCTCAAGTAAGACTGCAATGCCAAACTTATGGAAAAGCTCTGATTTGTTAGTAAGCGGAGAATATTCCTACAACGTTCCCTAAAAGTTCTAATACTGAAAGAAGTCGTAATGCTGAAAGAACGCTTTAGGGATGTTTATAATGCCAAACAATGATCCCGTGAGTTTAAATGTTAACTCAGACATAATGTTTCAGCTGCAGCGTTTAGAGGATGTTTTGAGGACACTGTCACAGATTATGCAACATGATAACAAACCGAGAACACTCTCAGCGCAACGTTAAAAAAATGTTTTGAGGAGCTGACAGAATGTTCCCTATAAAATGTTCCCGCAATGCAGCGTCTTAACTGAGGCAGAACATTTGGGCTGTAACTGGATGTTTTTATTGTGAGGTAACGGATTATAGAAAGGAACATTGGGAGAATGTTTGAAGGGGCAAAAAGTTCAAACAATGTCAGATTTTAAGTAAAAATGGCTTTTTAGAATTCTCTTAAGGATCGTACCTTTGAAGAGGAGCAACAAAAAAAGGAACGTTCCAGCAGAATGTTCTCACAATTTAAACAAAAGAGTCTTATAATGTTATAAAAACACATTATTCTACTCTATTATGGAACAAAAGAAAACAATCTGAAAGTTTTAATGCTGTTCAGGCATATTGTTCTATCGATGTGTGTTTTTAGAGAATGTGATCCGACAGTTTAAAAGAACGTTCTGGGAACCTTCTCATTGGAAACATTACTACAACACCGAACAGTAATATTCTTAGAATGTTTTTAGAACACAGCGATTTCTTCATCATCATTATCGTCAGTGTTTAAGCGGCAGTTCTTCAATTACAGGACGAATGCAGAATCTGATTTAAAGTGTTGTTGAAAGAAGGATAATTGCACCATGGGATGTTCTAATGAAACATAACGTTCATCATGTTCACCATCTGAATGCCACGAGTACACACAGCTGACGGGTCAATAATTTGCTAACCGACGATGGAATCAGATGAAAATTCAGGAGGTCACAGAAGTTATTAGGATTCATCCTGAGGGAGGCCTTGTGGAGAAAAGTCACGGAGAGAAAAAGCTTTTTGCACCACAAACGTCCGCTAAAATTTCGTGCATGTCCTGATGCATGAATATGAATAACAGAAAAACCTTTTTGTACGAGTGAATCATCCAAGTTATTCGGATTCGTCCTCCAGGGAAAAGTTGATGTTCGTAGAAAATTTTGTGGCAATCTACTGAGTATCTTTTGAGATATTTAAGTCCCTAGAGCCTCGCAGCTCTCGGCTAAAAACCACAGCGTTAGAGAAGCTCTTTTACGCCCGCTTTAGTGGTTTTAGAGTCAAATGATCTCGTTAAAAATTCTAATGCTGCTGCTTTGGTATTCTAGTGCTCCCCTAAAACCTCATCAACCCGCCCAACTCCAACTGGTGTTGTACTTGTGGCAAGGTGAACTGGATGTGACACATGAGCTAATGAGCTAAACAAAGAAGAAGAAGGAGCGAGCCGCAGTACCCTTCAGCTCACATTCGACTCAGTATTTGTCCTCCTCCGGCAGCTGTTGTTGCCAGAGACGGGCTGAATTTATTAACCTTAGGTGCACGTCACCTTCACATCCTGTCATAGGAAGTCATGCTGTTTATTTGGTCTTGACAGGCAGTATTTAAACGACGGGCATCCAATTAAAGCTGACATTTACCGCGGTGTCCGTGCCGCTCACACACACACACACACACACACACACACACACACACGCCGTCTGTCCTGTTGTCTGTCGATACCGCTCTGCTTCCATCTAGATAATATTGCATCCAACAATCACGACAGGAAGGAGCGACCGCGGGCATTTTCACGGTGCTGACGGGGATTTGATGGAAGGATAGAGGAATAAACATCAATTTAGACAGCCTAATAGATAATACTGGGGCCCAGATGAGATTATGGCTGAGATTATATCTGTGAGATAAAAGTGGAGTCTTAGAGGAATATTAAATAAGGATGGATGTGGACCAGGGATTGCAGCCTCCTCCTGGGGCTCGTATTTATCTTGTCAGGAGGATATTACTGATGGAGAGTCGTGTAATTCAGTGCAAAACACAGGTATGAGTACGAAATTTAAATCAGTGCTTCCATCATGACTCATATATATATATATGCATGTGTATGTATTTTTAAAGGTGCATAATGTGACCCCAGATTATGACTAATTCCCTTCATTTCTGCAGTAATCCTTGAATAGCCAGGCCTCCCTGTCTGCTGCAGGCATTCGAGGCCTGGAAGTTCATTACCTCTTATCTCATTCCTACCATCTGCTGCTATTTTTCCCCATCACTGCTAATTAACTGCTAATCCTCTCCACATTTCTACGGTTTGAAAAGATGTCATCACCCATTGTTGCGCTCATCTGGACGGAGGGTTAACCAGAGAAAACTTTGTCAACATCGCTTAACGTCTGCACAGGTCTCGACATGCCGTTTGTGTGTCTAGTGTCTGAAGTCATCGCATACCGTTCGTGGAAATGGTTGGGTAGCGCTCGAACAATATTGGTTCAATAATCAAACCGGCCGTTGCTCTGCATACACATTTTATGGATTTTCTATGGATTTTTTCTTTGGTGTGAAAAGAGAGACGCCGAGTTGAGCGCAGATCAATGAACAAGATCAAGAAAAATATATCGGTCATACGTACAGCTGGGTCATGGGGTCTCGTTGTATATTGTGTGTGAGTGTGTGCTCGCATCCAGTGTGGAAATTCATTACAGATTCTCAGTAAAAAAAAAAGAAGGTATGTGCTTGTACACATGGAGCATGAAAAACTGAAACTGTTACACTGCGTACATCCAGAACAAGCAGCGTTTTGCATTACAAAACAGTCAGAGCATAGATTAAGGCTGCAAAATGCTTTTTTTAAAAATGAAAACTAACAAAAAAGAAGAAATCATATGAGACAGCAATACAAAAACAATAAGGAGAAACACACAGAGAGAGAAAGAAAGCCAAGTCGATGTCCCAACAATCTGAAGATGATACTGAAAGGAGATCTGCTGTTTCCAGCGCTCGCTTCCATGACAACAGCCTTGCAGGGCCCCCGACCCCATGGCTTGTCTGTAATGAATCATCTGCCCTGAAGGTGAGGTAACACCCACAAAACACATTTGTGCATGTAAAGACTCACACATAGGCGTGTGGCTGGACACACACACACACTGTACATGCAACACAGACACACACTCGAACAATGATGTTCTCTTCTCGTGTCAGATTGGCTTTCAGAGGACCGCTGTTTACCTCTAACAGGAGTGGACGCCGAACAGAGAAAAAAAAACAAACACTTGTTTACATCGAGAGGATTGTTTTTCAGTTATAATGTGTTAAAAAAAAAAGAGAGAAGTGGATTGTGCTTCAACCATAAGAGCAGTTTGCACATCACTGCTCATCAGTGACACCCTCTGATGACTGGTGTTGAGTCACACCCAGAATTTGTGTGTTTGTGTATGGATGCACATCGATGTGTGTACTCGTACGTCAAACTATATCCCCGTGATACACACACACACACACACACACACAGGCACACACACACAGGCGTGTTTGTATGTGTCCGTGAAAACAGTATGTGATCCATTTTCACTCCACAGCTGCTGCGGAGAGAGAAACTAAGACTTTGAGACGGTTAGTCAACAGGAGGCAGCAGGAGCACCTAGGGCCCTGCAGCTCATGTTGTTTCCGAAAAACTGAGGTCCTTCCATTTCCAGGGAACTGCCAAGTGTTTTGGTTCAAGAGATCAAACGGAGGAACGTTTCAAATTTCACACATGCTTTAAAGATCGTAAATTATAAACACGGCCTCTGTACATTCTTGGCTCGAGGCGATCAGAGCGTTTGAAGGACCGTGTATTACAAGATATCTGTGTATCTGTACATTTGCACACAGTGAGATTAGAGAGAGATCCCTGCCCAAAGGTGTTATTTTTTATCTCCTTAGATATAAACATAATAATAAAACCACACTTTACGTGTATAAGTGCTGATAATTCAATGAAACAAATGTAAGTGCGATTTACTGCCTTTATACTTACAAAGAAAATTTAATACAGTTGTGAATGAAAGTTTACATACACTTATAAAGACCATGTATGTCATAGCAGTCTCCAATGATTCTTATAACACTTTATTTTTAAATGATGGAATGACTGAAACATGTGCATCTTTGTAAAAAAAAAAAAAGAGAGAAAAAAAGTCATGCATTTTGTTTTTTTCGTATAATTATCATAGGTCTTTTACAGCAAATTCTGATTGGTCAAAACATACATACATACCACACTGCTAATATTTGATTAAATGTCCCTTGGCCATCCACAAGCTGCTGGTTGTATCTTTGACCCTCCTCTTGACAGAATTGGCACAGTCAAAAGTAATTTGTTTTCTTTCTGACCCAGACTTGGTGCTTCATCACAGTCCACAGGTTCACTTCTGATTTGGGGTCACTGTCTTGTCGAAGCATCCAACTGCATCCAAGATCTAAGCTTCAGGTTGATGATTTTAGGTTTCCTTAAAAAATGTGGAAGGAACCCTCCATCTTCATTATTCAGTTTACTTTGTGTAAAGCCCCGGAGCATAATAACGCCACCGCCGTGCTTGACAGCAGGTTCGGTGTTCTTGGAGTTCATTCGAGGGCCCCATCCCCAATCCGTCTCAGCTGGGTTTAGTTTTAGGAACTGTGGAGGTCAGGTCATCTGATGCAACACTCCATCACTCTGTTTCTTGGTCACATAGCTCTTACACAGCCTGAGGGTGTGTTTCAGCTCTTTGTCGTCCTGTTGAGAAACAAGTGATGGTTCCACTAAGCTCAAACCAGATGTTGCTGCAGAACGTTGTGGAGGCCGTACTGGTCAGGTATTCGCAATCAACAACTGCAAAGCGTTGCCACACCGTCACACCTGCTTCACAACGGAAACCACACAAACAACAAGACATGGATGCAATAAACTCACCATCAGACTGAAGATGCATCTCCACTGGTCTCATGTCCTTTTACACTGTTTCTTTGCTGACCAAGAAAGCCTGATTTACATAGTGTCCCCTTCTAATAGCTGGTGATGACATGTGACTTGAACTGTGTACACTCTGATGTGGGATGTAGTTAAGAGGCTGGTATCTCTGCATCGGAGGAAACTGTCCTGATGAGAGACAGCTTCATCACTGCATTTGATGGTTTTTGCGACAAAACTTTGTGTTGTTTCTGTACTTAGGTGAGCAGTTCTTGCTAGAATATGAACTACTATTGATGTTGTCACCATGGCAACAGATGACTTCATGAAGCTAGGGAGGATACTAGCGATGTTTTGTTTTTTCTTACATTCAGTGACATTTGTGATGTTTCATAGTTTACAAAGAAAAGTCTTTGAGTTGGTGTTTCCAAGTTTTGACTTAAACCGGACAGGTAATATACGATCACATTTTCAATCTGAAAAAAAATGTCACCTGTTGAACATCCACCCTGGAAAGTAAATCCAGTTGCAGCCAACCATGAACACTCTAAGGTCACCTACAGTCAGCTAATGACATACATCCAAGACTAAGAAAACCTTCAAAAACAGTCTTGAACCCTCCAGTGAGGCAGCGATTGTAACTCAGGCCGCAAAGTTGTTGTCCCAAATATCGAGTATCATTGAAAGGTGACTTAGGCTAGTGGGCTGCATATGGGCCACCATGCTGTTGAGGATTTACTTATCACTGATGAATCAGCATGATATGCCATGTGTTTCTGACCTACTTACCAAAGCGTGGCCCTTGTATACATGGACCCACGAGCAGGTATGAGCTGCACGCACACTAAGCACATCAGACCAGAACGCTGTCACACCCCCGCTGCCGCCTTACAACAACGATACGGTCGAAAATCTCAGTCCGGCTGTTGTTGTTCTTCCCCCTCTTCCCCTCTCTCCACCGTCACACAAATGAAACTGAACTCCAATGCCTGATTTTAATGAAAGGAAATCTAATGTAAATATACATTTTTGCTTGGACTGAATCCTTCTGCGCCTCCTCCTCAGTCTTATATTTGTAGATTCCACTCTTTTCTTCTCCAGACCTGTTGGCCTACTTTCTTCTAACTCCATCATTTCCGTCCATCAGTCCCTTATTTCACTTCTATATGCATGAGGCTTCAGGCACTCAGGGCTCTTCTCGGTGCAACTTCGGTCATCCAATTATCCTCATGCATTCCACTTGCCTTTATTAGACAGACAACGGAGAGAGAGAGAAATCAATCTCTGTTGTGGTGCTTATTCTTAAATCCTCTTTCCACTTTCTCCTCACCGGCCTCCGAGCGAAACCTTCACGGTTATTTCAAACTAATTAACCTTAAACTTTGTGTAGGAATTAAATCAACCTGTTGTTGTTTTTCCTGATGCTGTGTATGTTAAGTGTGTTTTGCATAAACTGAACAATTCACTGATTGCTTTTTTTTTTTTTCTTTCTTCTCTAGAACAAACATCTCCGGCTCCATTGTGCGGGATTGGATTATTCTGTTATGCCGACCAGTTTTAAAGCAGTGTTTTCTCTCAGCGGGAGAGAAATGTCTTTGTTTATGTACGTCCCCCCCTCCTCCTTCCCTTCTTCCCTCTTTGGGTTTATTAGAGTCATGTGGCGAGGATTGTTGTGAGTAATAACCCACTGCGGTGAAACAACGACCCCTGGTGATACGAGGTGTGAAGGCTCCTCGGGATCCTTGCATAACCCACATCCAGCCAGCCTGTTGGCACAGCTGCACCCCTCATCAGATGTAAATGAGAGCTCATAGCGCTCAATGACTCTAATGAAAGCATTATAATTCCATTCATGTGTGTTTGGGAACTCGGGCATTAATATTCTCGCTAAGCCAGATTAATCAGTTGAACACACAATTAAAGTAGCTCCTATTATGCAACTGCTCTGGTGGAGAGGGCTCTGCGCAGGGCTTTGCGGGTTGTTTTTGTGCCCACTGGCATCTCTGTCGAGCCGTGTTGCTGTTTGATTTCGATAGATTTCTCCGACTCTACGCAGATTTTGCGACTGAACTGTAACTGAAGCTGATCTTAAGCGTCCAGCCTTCTGCAAAACCAGTTAAACGGTGACGCATGCAGCTGGAAAAAGTGCTCTCAAATGAAGGAACAAATCTTCCACGCATATTCTAAACGTTTTAACTCCAAAATTAGAATAAAAAATAAATAATTCAGCACATGCCATCACATGCAAACTGCTAAATATACCAGTAACACTAATATTGCTTTTATTTAGCCATGTGACCTGGGATCTCCTCTTTCACTAGGATTAAAAAAAACAAGCCGACACATAAGAGCACATGCATAAAAGCGACGCGAGATGAATGGTATCTTCAACTCGTTCCACCTCAAGGGTTATGTAAAGCAGCAACATGCTTCCTTCAGGGCACTTTGTAAGAGAGATTTAAAAGATATTCAAAGAAGGGAGTGTATCTAAGCTAATGATGTTTTGCAGCTCATTCCATGCACAGGCAGCATAAAAGGAAAGAGCAGTTTTATTGAGCTCTGAGGGCAGCCTGGGGACTTTCAATTAATTTGAATAGTTGATAATAACTGGCGTGATAGGAAGTAGGTAGTTTACCTGACAGTCTCTTGGGAATAAATAACAACATGTGTATTTTCTTCCTCCAGTATAGACCTGACTAAATAAATATATGCCTTTATAAAAATGGAATGATTAGTGAATGGACCTGCGCTTGATTTAGAAGAGATGCAGAATTCTTTTCTTAAATTGGGGGAATTTGCATGAATGTAAATCACATCACCATAGTCTAGCACAGATGGAAATGAGTGTTGCACAACTTTCTTTCTGGCCTCTACGTGACAGCAGTTTTTAAGAATAGCACAGCTTTAATCTTAGTTTTTTCATTAGTTTATCAAAATGTAAATTGAAAGCCGACTCGCAGCTGGAAGATCCCCGGTTTGCATCCCGGCTAGGACACCTGGGATCTGTCTGCGTGGAGTTTGCATGTTCTTCTTGTGCAGTGTGGGTTCTCTCCAGGTTCTCCAGCTTCCTCCCACAGTCCAAAAACATGTTGATGTTAATTGGTGATTCTAAATTGTCCATAGGTGTGAATGTGAGTGTGCTTGGTTGTCTGTCTCTAAGTGTAGCCCTGTGATGGACTGGTGACCTGTCCAGGGTGTCCCCTGCCTTCACCCTAAGTCAGCTGGGATAGACTCCAGCCCCCCATGACCCTAGTGAGGATTAAGCGGTGTATAGATGATGGATGGATGGATGTAAATTGAAAGCCAGCTTTTCATCGAGCCATATGCTAAGGTATCTGTAGGAAGTAGAAAAGCTTTTGAACCTTTTGAGCAAAGGTTACTTCAGGAACCCTGCAGAAAGCTTCTAAAAGGAACTATTTTGTGGGTCTGTGGATCCATTTTAACTTCTTCTTATTATTTATATTATTATTATAGGCACATAGGGACCTTTCCAGTAGGACTAAGAGTCATTTGCTCACACCTCATTTGGCAGAACACCAGAGAAGTTCCCAATTTGCCCAAATATACAGAAACAGTCTCAATATTGTGCAAATGAGCTCCATGATTTACTCAAATAAAACTATGACCTTCAACACTTTCTCAATAGGTTTCTTTTTATTAATACTTATTGAATTACAATAAACTGCATTAACAAATAAAGTGAAAATGTGAATGTGAAGTGTCAGTTAGACATCCATCTAACTCTACTAAAGAACCTCTTTTGATAATTCAGCCTCACATGTTTGAAATGGACGCTTAAGTAGGAAGGCCCGATCTAAAAGTTAACAGAATTTTAACATGAAGTTTGTACCAAACACTCTGACTCTGTGTATGCTGCACTTTCTGCTACTCTTACCACTTATTTCACCCATGATGTGTCTTCTAGCGTATGAAATCCCCACATCGACATGTTAACGAAGTAAAAAGAACGGATTTTCACCGGAGCTGGTCTTCAAATGTTTGATGAAATCAACATTTTACGGCTGTTTCATTTCATAAACACAGCAAAACAGGCATGAAAAACATACATAATGGTTCTAAAATACTTGTAGTGCCTTTACTGTAATGTGATGAACATGCAAAGAGAGAAGGGGGCTTCAGTTATGCATAAACAAGGTAAATGGATTGCATTTGACATGGTGCTTTTATCTAAAGCACACAATATTTTTTTAACCCATGCACACACTCTTTGCACATTATGCACTAAATAATGGTCGAGCGACATCATTTTGATTTTGCGTGTGAACTGGTCTGCTGTTTGTACTTGTGAAGCACTCGGGATGCCACATGAAAGGTTGCTATTGATTGATGTCTCTATTAATGCAGGGAAAACATCTGACCAAAACTGGGTTATGAATGTTTTCCAGATAAGAGCGGCTCAGTTGTACATCAATATATTCGCTGTAGTCTAGATTGCGAATTTACGATAAAAAAAACCACATCTTTTCTGGCTTTAATGTGCATCTTATGTGAACGTATGGGGTCAAAAGATGAGCAACTGACACCTAAGACGCCGGGTTAAGAAATCAACTGCGTGAGAAAAGAGAGCACAAAGGGGGCAGGAAGTGAAAGGTGAGCAGAGGGGAGAGGTAGGTGATGAACAGGGAGGTGGTGGTGGTGGGGGGGGAGACCTACTTAGAAAGGAAAATACTGCACAGATTCTGTCTCCTCCACACACACATCCTGTACAGCTACATATTGTGTTTGCATTAACACTCAAGGCCATCTTATTGTACGCCGATGATGCATTCAGGGTACTAGAATTACCTGCAGTGTCAACACGCTTTTTGTACGCAGCATCAAGTGCGATCACTTTGTTTGTCTCTGCAGATGATTCACAGCGTTTCTAGTTTGCTGGCATGTCTGACTTATTATCGCTAATGCCGTGCTGCAAGCGAGCGATGAAAACATTCTTCACTGCATCATAGCGCGGACAGAAATTTGATTAAGATGCAGGCATTTTTAAAAAAATACAGTACAGTTGATTTTCAATTGCTTAAATTGGATTTCTGGAGGAATTTAGCCATGGGTTTATTATTTCCTGCTCAATAACCCCTCAGTAATATTCAGAGGCATCCCCAGGAGCTTTAATCTAATCTCTGGCCAGATTCAATATAGAGAGAGACATTAAATGAGAACAGAACCACACTTTTTTTTTTTTCTTTCTCTCACGAGAGTTTCTTCCTGGGAATAAGGACAGGTCTTTTAATGCCACGGCACAAACCTGTCAGGCGAAGTTACCAGAGAGCGTAAAACACTTTAACTGGGATCTGAGCAAAACAGCAGCTTTTAATGATGCATCTAAAGTTTATGGTTAAATACATTCGACGCTAATGATATGCAATCATGGCTGTTTCTGAGAAGGACACGCACTGCTGTTGAAGATAGTTTATCAAAGTGAATTACTTTAAAGTGCCTCTTGGTGTAATTGAATTATATACATTAGCCTGTAAACGGTACGGCACGCCTTCCCTCGGTAATTGCAGCGTCTTTTATTAGGTGCTACGCTCGGTGTTATGCAGGCATTACTTACTGCTCTCAGTGTGTAGGATTTCTCATTATATAACAAAGTATCAGTAAACAATCCCTAATTAGCGTGACCTGATGCAAATGGTGCCAGAAGTGGTGAATAATAGATCAAACTTTGTCCCAGGACAGTTTCAGCTGACCCAGATCAGGATTTTCTTCATTTATTAATTTAACACGTCTTGTTTTTTTTCCTTTTTAAAGCCTCAAAGACAGTCGACACGCACCTGGAAAAAAAAACCCAACAAACCTGGAGACACTGAATTCAAGTGTCAAGAGAGCAAATTGAATTTGTGAAGAAGAAAAAAAAAAAAAGAAGTGGCGCAGCATGTCAGCGTCGAGAACGAGGACACAAACAAGACAACAAAGATATTGCTGTTTATCGTCCTGCTCCACAGACACTGCGATTGTTCCACATCTTGTGATTGCGACTTGTGATCGGTTGTGCAATCTGTAGATGAAAGCAATAAATGGATTATGGTCGGTCACAGAAACGGAACGGAGGGCGGGTTTCTGAAGCCTGTAATCGTACAAACATTGTAATTCACGATCAACTTTTATTCAAATGTTTGTTTTGAGATGATTACTTTGCAGTTTTACTGTTTGCTTTACTGAGTGGAAGAGTTATTGGTGTTTTTTAAAGAATGAACCCATTTTTATAGGCTTGCCTTTATGTGATTTTTCTATTTTTTGTTATGTTTATCGTCTATTTGACTTTTTTTTTACTTTATTTATTTTGTTGCTAATTTTATTTTATTCATTTACTAATACTATTATTATTATTTTGAGCCTTGTGTTGATGGTTTTACCCTCCATTTTCCTTGATTCCACTTGTTCCTTCCCTCACTTTGACGCGACATTTTATTAATTTTATCTGGTGCTGATTCATTTTGAAAATCTTTTCACTCTAGTAGTAGTCGTGTCATTTTTATGGTTGTTGTTATATTGTTTTGATGACATGTTGGGTGATGCTCCGTTTCTTCCACAAAGCGAGGATGAAACGCCTCGTCGGAGAACAAAGGGTCTTATATCACCGAACACAAAGTACACGGGAGAAACATATGGCCCTGTACATGCACACAAACACACATAGCTGCTAATCTATTGTCATGGAGACCAACTGTCCGTGTGTGATGTGGGTGTGGTTACGGGAGAAACTGGGTCTTTTTCAGCGTATTTGAACAAAAGCTGCTAAAATTAGGGGACGTGTCGATCGTTCATCCGCTCCGTGTGCACCAAGAGACGCAATCAGGGGGAAATTGTCAAATTACACCTGGGGTTAATCAAATTGCTTCGTGGCTGTCGTCTAGTAATTTAATCTTTTCGACTGTCAACAGAGCTCATTTGGAATTATGAAACAGGCAGCTGAGTTGAATGTGTTTTGTAACAGCTTTAAACCTTCGCTGTCATCACGATCGATCAAAAAATGTGAGCGGCGGCCAAAGCTTTCCACATCACCTTTCATGAGCGTACGACAAGAATATGGCGGTATTAGAAACAGGCGTCGTGTGGCCGGGACACAGGGGGGGGATAACAAAAGGGGAAGCTTGCAAAAAAAAAAAACCTGTTTTGTATCTCTGCGGCGGTAAGAGTATATTTCCTATATCTTGCATACAATGTGAGGCCATGATCTTTTTCATCCTGTTATTTGTAAAGCACAAAGCAGTGATGAATGAAGGGGCGAAAAGGACCATGATGACACATGATAATGGACGCACAATGGTTTGTACCTACATATTGTGCACATGTCCAGTCAGAGGGATACACACTTAATGAAGGTGAAAAATGAGCCTCGACAAACGCACACGTACACATGTGTTTGCGTTGCTATGCTTGTGAGGACAGTGCATTCCTGAGGTGCTCGACTGTTTTGGCTCGTGGCCCGTTAAGATATGAAACAATATTTGGAGTGAGTTTTTTTTGATTGATTGTTGAAGTACTTTTGGATAAATGTGTTTTTTGTCAGATTCCAAATGCACACACCAAACCTAAAACCAGCCTGGACCTACAGTAACTGCAACCTTAGCTGTAAATAATTAGCTAAAGTTTTTAGGAAATGCAATTTGCCTAATTAGCCTCCTTGCCAAGAGTAGGATATGAACATCGATACCTCTCTATGTCTGCGGGGTAAATGTGTACTAGTTAGTCTTGCTCTACAACTGGAAACAGATGGCCTGAGCAAGTTGGCAAAAACAAAATAAAACAAAAAAAACATGTCAAGCCCACTGTCAGGACTCAATAAATAAGCCAGGAAGAAAAATACTGAGACCTGCAGTTCCTCAAATGGTCACATGAGGTTCACTGCAAAAGCGAGTCAGTCCCCATAGACTTCCATGTTCAAGTTCCCGACTTTACAGCAGAAAGAAGCAGGTTTACAGACTTGTACAAAAAACAGTTCTGGTCTCTGCAGCTAATTTTCTTATTCCTGACAACCGTACCAGGGTGAGTTTTTATATAACTTACCCAACTTTAAAGATAATAATAAGTTTTATTTGTAGCAGTTATTATGATCGTAGTTACACAGGGCCTCCTAGTGCAGTAAAATAAAATATATCATCAGAAATTAAGAGACAATTTTAAACTATTTGAACTAAATCACGAAAAAGCTCGCCAATAAAAAGGTAAAAAGTAAAGTTTAAGAAGTGACTTCAGACAGACTCCTGCAGATTGTTCCAGAGTCTCAGGACCTTGACTACTTTGTCCCCTTCAGTTTTTCAGGCCCCTAAAACAGTTAAAAGACCCCAAAAGATCTCAAAGTCCAAAATGATGCAAATGGTGCTAAAAAGTCAGAAATGTTTGTGGGATAAAGGCTGTGAGGTGCCTCAAAAGTATTAAGTAAAATCTTAGAATGCATCCTACAACATACAAAGTAAAGAGGCTAAAACAGGACTGATGAGCTCATGTTTCTTAGCTGTGGTTAAAAACCTGGTTAAGTTGTATTTAGGCTTAAAGTTATGCATCATTAGGAGGGAGTGGCTGCTTTTAGTGACAGATGGCTGCTGCCACCGGACAGTTTATGGTCAACCTCAGCTCCACTCACACTTCACCTCTTTGCTCCTTCTCTTTAAATGAACTCGTAGGATTAGCTCTTCAGGACACATATGGATGACATCCAGAAGGCTTCATCCATGTGCGCTCACAGTCAGTGGTGAACCCACAATGTGCTGCTTTTACATTTTTACATTTACATTCATGAGGGTTTTGTTCCCTTTGAAAAAGAGTCATGCAAGTTGATTCCAACCGTTTACAGTCCTTATGCTAAGCTAAGCTAACGTCCTGCAGCTACAAACTTAACATAAGTGGTGTTTATCTGTTAAATTACTGTAAAAGAAAGGAAATTATTGTTTTTATTTGATTTACCCACTAAAAACTCATCTGTGTATCTAAATTATTGCTGTGAAAATAATCCCTTCCTACTTTAAAGTGGCTTATGTAACTCACCTGCACTCGACAGCTTAAGCACACCAGCTCACCTATGAGTCGCTACGCTCTATGCGACACAATGGCAGTTTGTAATACTGGAGTATTTCAGTCACATATGTCGGACGGCAAGAAGAATAACGGTACATAAAGCGTCGCCCTGCAAGAAGACGGGATCGGTTCCTCGGCTTTGTTATGCATAAGGTCTGAATTTGTGTTTGAGAGCGTCATTATTACGCGGCAGTTTCAAGAGCCTCAAGGTTCGCTCGCAATGTGCCTTGTAGCGTACAAAAAGAACACGTGGAAATTTTAACAAGGTAAAAAACCTTTGTTTTCACCGGCGGGGGCCTTTAAGGTCTAAAACTCAATTTAATCCTCGCACACATGGAAGCGTAAGAACACACATACACGCTCCTGCAGTTTAAGATTCAGATAAGCTGCAGTCTCCAAAGAGCTACTGTGTCTGTGCTCACATATTCAGATGTCTGGCTGCTCAGTGCTTGCTCACTCATGTGAACATCAGTTTGAAACAGGAGGCTGAGTTCCCGCTTAATGATGATATATAAGGCAGCGTCGCGCTTCTAAAGTAACACAGAACAAAGACATTAAGCCTTTGATTCTTTAACAGCTGTATCATTTCTGCGCATGAGCTGCTTACATTCAAGATTAAAAAGTGGAATGTGAAATATTCTGCATTACATTGATTTTGCAGACTTTTTTTTGTTTGTTCAAAGCAACACCGCGCCGTGACTCCACGTCTTACGAAGCCGAGTCAAATCAAGGACTCGCGTCGGATTGGATTGGACCTGTTGTTAAACAAACGGTGATGGGGTCAGGGGCAGAGAGTGCTTCGTATCAGCCCTGTCGGTCTCACTTTCAGTCTCGCTGCGGCTGCTGGACTTGCGGTAAGACAAGGCACAAGATAAGACGTATCGCAGCAAATGATCTATAATGGCTCGGAGGAGGCTCAGTTTTCAATTAATCCAACCCTCATTGTGTTACAGCACATCAGTACCGCGGCTAATCACCAGGACCGGGCCTGACACACTGACACAAATTCATAGCCACAACATGCACACACACACACACACACACACACACAGAGAGACTCATCCACTTTGGACAGAGCACACCGCATGTGATGTACCCTTGTGCTTTCACTTGCATGTGAGTGTGACATTGCTGAGAATTTAGAAAAAAGCAAGCAAGAACATAAAAAAACAACCTAAGAAAGCATATTCCACAAAGAAATATAACACAACATCAATATTAAATACATGAAATTAAAAAGTATGAATGAAATAAAAGCAAAAACATGCCCACAATAAGGCAGAATATAAAACAATTTAAGTCTAGAAATGTTTCCACGTGGATCTTAGGGATAGAAAATTGTTGCGCTTGTTTGATTTTCATACCTTGAAAAGTAGGTTTCAGGGATGTGCAGACAGTCGTGCCAACATTAATGTTTTTTAACTTGAAGAGGAAACCAGACGGCACAAACAATCAGGATTCAGTCGAAGTCTGGTCACGATCTTTACATCTCGGCAAAAGTGCGTCTGCAACATACTGACCCCTGAACCTGGTTTCCACGGAGACGCCTGGTTGCCTCATCAACCTGCTCGGGCCGGATAAAGGCAGAGGTAATCTCGGCATCGCACAAAGCAGATAAACACCTTTGTGTCCAGGAGCAAAGAAAAAATGAGGACAGTTTTCTGGAAAATAGGAAAAGAGACCGAGGTGGGGAAAAAAAAATAAAAAAATGGAAGCGCCGCTGAAGGTGCAATTCAAAGGGACAAAGAAGCAAAGGATGATTAAACAGCACTCTGCTCTACTGCCCCAATAAACTCTGACATCTACAAGTTGACCACCTTTCTGCATCCTTGGAGAAAACTCCATACATTTACTGACAATCATTGCCCTACATACAGAAGTTTGGTAAACGCTGAGCATGAATGAATGAATTATAGTAGATAACTGAATGCGATGAAGACATCATCTCCATTTTCTCTTTCATTCTGAGTAAGACAAGTATATAAAAAAAGCCAATTTTGGGCAGATGTGGACAGTTTTGTTGTTAGTGTTCCCTGAATAACAACAAAATTAGCTTTTTTACCACCAACAAAACCCTCCAGGATGAGGACGATTATTTTGTTTTGTAAGACGACTTAAAAAAAAATCCTCTTTTTTTTGGTTATAATGCCCCTTTTTTTTTTATTTACCCAGGACTGTGTACTCATGATATAATATCAGAGTGCTGCGTAATTGGGCAATTTTGCTCTGTGTCGTGAGTATTGTGTGTCAAATTGGAGTCTCGGGGACTCGGTTACTGCCACTGATACTTTGATATGCAAAACCGTGTGTTCTGACAAAAGCTGTTACTTTTACTCTGTGTTCTGGGCTCTGAATGAGAAAATGATCAAACCGCCGCAAGAAGTATCACACGCCAGGAAACCGAGGCGATGCCGACGATCTGCAGCTGTATCTGGAAGGAGAATGGCTTCATTATCTCATCATTATCTTCATTATCATCATCATCATGTGTCTGTATGGAGTGTCGACGAGCCGGAAACACTGTCTGACGACATTTTGATTCGATCAGAGCTGCAATAAACTAGAAGAAGCCACCAAACATTAAAGATCTGTCTTTCCTGTACGCGGTGAGACTTTATGACCTGTAAAAAAATAAAAGTCTAATGTTTGTATCTGCAGTTACAGCTCTTTGGATTATGACTCAACATTTTCTATTTCCAGGGGCACACGACACAGAGAATTTGCATAGAGAACATCAGATTTACTACCAAATGGAAGAACCTAATGGCTCCTCTGCGCTGTACTGATGTCATCACACCAACACGCTCACAATGATTACACCACTGAGCTGTTTTTACTGTTTCGCATCTTAGTTAATTAGCACTAAAGTACAACAGAGTCTGATGGAGATGTCGGTCTTGCGAGGGAATTAATTAGAAATATGTTTGTCGGAGGAGACTCGGGGTTCGTCGATGCACACTGAGATTCAGTGAATTGTCATTTCGTGTTTGTTTAATGATTACAGTCGGTTACCTTCGTGTCATCTAGTCGGGGTTTGGGCTTCGATGCAGACGCTCACCTGATATTTTGTCGTGCACTGTCATGCAATTATCTTCTGCACCGTCTCACTTTGTTTGCTTCTTTTTGCTGCTGTTGCCCACGACAACCTTCGACGTGTCGCTCTGTGTTCTCAGCTAAAGAGACCACAAACTAGGTGAAATGCCAGTTTTAACTGTAAATTGAGATTGTTTTGGTTTTTTGTACTATCAAGTCTTCTTTTTGTTTTGTTTTCTTTTAAGAGAAGGGCGTGATGACCCTCTGGGCAGGTTTATCTCTGCAGGAGTCTGCTGGGTGGAGTTTGGCCGTCATGGGGATTCAGCTCCTGTCGTCTGGCTCCACTATATAAGATGGAGGCAGTCGGCCAGTCACCCGACCTACCTGCGCTGTACAACATCAAACGGGGATTCAGTCAAACCCACTCATCTGTCAAGTCTAAGAGTTTTGCCCTTTGTAACTGAACTAAAAAATGTCTAATTGTTGCTTTAAAACCACGTTAAATCTCAAGAACTTCTTAGAAATTGTTTTGATTTAAAATGATGAGTTGGATGAATTAACAACTTTGAGTTCACTCGACTCCTTAAATTAATTTGACAATAAACCAGCATGTAAGAATGCCTCCCAGGATGCCACTAAGTTCTCCTTCAACAGACTTGGTGGAAACTTGCTGCGTGTCTTTGTTTAATTTAAGTTCCAGTCGAGTCTTGTCATAATAATCCAATCAGTTCGAGCCGTGACGAAGGTCAGTGTTGAAATCACTCACTGTAACTGGGAGCTTCCTCACAGGATGTTTTTGTAGTGACGCCGGTGAAAAATGGCTTCAGCAGATGAGGCTGCCAGCTCTCAATGCCAAATAAAGAAGAAATGCTGCTTTAAACTGAAAAAAGGAAAACAAATTATCGTCTCCAGCTATTGTCTATATGACCGGTTGAGTCAGTGTAGTATCTTAAATGTATTGAAGTTGTTTTCTCAGTTCAATTAATTCATCTAAGCTAGTTTTACTCTGTCGCATATCTGAAATGAAATGCAGTTAAAGCACATTTTAGGGAAGCAGGAGAGCTCAGGTTTATAAGTTGAATTATCTAAAAATGATTTGCAGTGTAGTTCTCACTTTTTGTTTTGTACTCAAGTTGTTTCCTTGTAAGTTCTTTGAAATAAACTTATTTTCAGTTACAGTTAATGTGTGTCTCGCCTCCTTTGTCCAGCCTTAAGCCTGATTGTGACATAAACAGAATGGAAAGAGCTTGTGGCCTGATGTTGGTGCCACATAAAAGTTACAGGGTCACCACAACAATCATAAAAGTCTGCACAACACGTCATCTTAATCTGTCAAACACATAGACATGTTTCCTGAAGAGCCACTTTGAAGCTGTCACTCCAAGTGTCCACACAGCTAATTGTGCTTAACTTTAGGCTTTAATACAATTTAAACAAGTGAATTATGTGAAAATCTACCCGTTGCATAGTTGTCCTGAATGGGCAAATTAGTTTGAGAGACCAGAATTGATCTTTGTAGTCGGCTGTTAACATAATTATTTCTGCTGTGAATTTTAGCATTTTAACATGGAGGTCAATGGGGACTGACGTCAGCCTCAAGTGGCCATTCAAGGAACTGCAGTTGTTGGCATATTTCTTGGCTTATTTTAGCCCTGGAGGTTTCTTTGGTTGTTGTTTTTGACACCATGTTTTTTTCAATTGCACTGCAAGACTCAGCTAACATTTGCCATGAATGTGTAAATAGGTTTTACAGACTAGATTTGTTTTTGGTAGTCGGCTGTTACCATGTTTACTTCTGCTGTAAAACTTTTGCCGCTTCCTCTTGTCACAGTTTTTGACCTGCAGCTTTCAAAACTTCTGCAGTGGCCTCATTTTTCAACCCTAGATTTTGCTGCTTTTTCAAATAATTGAGACATTTCAGACTCAACCAAAGTGGTGGTTCGATTGTCTGTCCGAAACATGTCTATGCCAACACAAACGCTACAAGAAGTAGGCTCTTATCTGGACTATAATAGCAGCACCTTGCATTGTGTTCCCTACATGCAAAAATATAATGTTCACATCAGAGACCAGACAGGCAAATTTTATACATCTTACCACGGAACAGCAAAGTGAGGAGCAGTTTGGGATAATTCGGCACATTATCTTCTGGTGACGGAGTGGATGAGCCGGCCGATCGTGGCGGTAAGTGGAGCTTTTTCAGGTCAGCGAGCCGAGCGGCTGAACACGTCAAATCTTTTGACTTTTTTCTCTGTGTCTGTTCCTCTTGGTGGAAGAACTCGGATTCCGTGTCTTTCTTCTTCACTTTTCACAACTTCAGCTCCGCCTTGTGAATAACAATTCGTACGGGAACTGTGTGGCGGCGTGGTGTAATTCACAGCGTTACACAGCACCACAATGATGATGATGATGATGATGGTCTGGAAGGATGTTTACAGCTCACACACTGCATCTTACCCCTGCAGTGATAAAACATATTCTTTCATGCATGTCTCTGCAGCGGTGTGGTGAGCTGGGGAGACGACAAAAAACAAAACAAATAATCATCAAGATCTCGGTGGTGTTTGCGTTCAGCGTGTTTGTTATGTCCTGCCTACACTGTTTGCTCAGGGTACAGCTGCACACCCTGCTGACTTGCCAATTAGGCCTACACATTTTGTTACGCACCCTGCTGATTTTCCAATTACACCTACACAGCCACACACACCGCTGACTGTAATTAGGCCTACGCGCTCTGTGCGACTCACAGATGTGCATATCAATGTGCGACCGCCGAGGTTACCGCTCACGATTGCGGGGATGTCAAATTCCAGCTAGAAATCGGTCAAAAATGAAGGTGAGGACGGATGGGAAACGAGCGAATGTGTTGTGTTGTTCACGTAGTTTTCCAGCAAAGTAAAATAAATGTGTGGTCAGATGAGGGTAACTGCAGAGTTTATGTTACCATGTTTACTCAGCCCTTCTCGTTGCTCTAAATGCAACACCATTGTACAGAAAATGAGATCAATACATAGCGAGATAACAAGAGGCATCTCTCCAGACCCTCAGAACGCCTCAGTGCCTTTGACATTGTGTGACTGCCAGGACGTAAATAAGAATCAGACCTACGCTCATGCACATACATCCTCAGAAATCAACAAATCCCCTCCAGTTTCATATAATTCATCTTTAAAGCTCATTTTTTCCAAGTCTTCCAGTCCACATAGAAACAGTGACTCCCTTTTAATGGAAGCTGTAATGAATCATAAACCCATTTTCTTCTGTTTGTGCTTCTCTGTGCGTCCACCTGGGGGCTCTCTGCTCCCACTCAAACCAGCAAAATGAGATTTTATGGACCTGGCTTTCAACCCCATCTAACGCCACAGATTTTTCTCCCCCCCTCCTCCTCCTCCTCCTCTTCCTCTCTGTCTTTATTGTACATTTTATTCCTCATGGTTTTAATTTCATTATCTCCCTCCCCGCTGCTGTACTTTCCTCACTCCATCACATAATTCTCAATCGGTTATTACATTCTGGGCATTAACAGTAAAATATTTAAAACCTTTCAGCATGAAATATGAATAATGTGAAACGTCTCCAGCTAGATATTAAAGCTGGAGGAGACAAAAGGACGTAAAGGGAATAATTAAATTTTCTCTTAGATCAACAGTTCTTTTTTTTTTTTTTCCTTCCCAGCAGCCAACAGCACCCTCTGATGGTCGACACTGTTATTGCAAGCAGTTGGAATATTTTTTCCGGAGCCTATCAATGCAGCACACTCCTCCGTGTACTACATATGTTACAGATGTTGACTCCTCTCCTCCGTGCACACGGGTTTCTGTTTGGACTCGGGCGAAGATGTTGACTCAGAGTCGACATCTGAAGACAGTGAAAGAAAACATTGTTCTGATGCAACAGTTATTGCTGCAGGGCTTAGTGGAGTAAAGCCTGCTTTTGTGTTCGAAACACTGTCTGATTCATGGTCACGCTATAGATACCGGAATGAACAATGCGTCCACGTCAGATGCATTCAATTAACTGGGTTAGGTGGAGGGTGTCTGCATGCCATGTTCGTGTGTGTGTGTGTGTTTACCGCTGAAGCACTGCATCGCTCTGGAGTTTAAGTGTTTGCATTCTGGCCAGGCAGGTATAAATGTTTCAGCCTGTGCATCAATTCCAAAGAGAGCTGACTTTCTTTGCCTCGTCAACTTTTAAATGTATCATAGTGTGTGTTGTTCTGCCCGATTTGCACGGCCCCTCACACACACCGACGCTAATATAACGTTAAAATATGTCTAGCAGCCAGCCTCTCGTGCATGCAAAGTCATGTTTTCTTTTGTGAGAGTGTGAAAATGTTCCTAGTTTCGGATTTGGAAAGTTGCGATGGTGAGATGGATGAGAGCTGGCAGTGCGTGGAGCTCAGCTGTGGAGAAGGGAGTCAAATCAAGGAGAGTACCCACTGGCACTGTTTCAGCCTCTTCATTAATCAGATTCATCATAATGAGTGTGTGTGTGTGTGTGTGTGTGTGTGTGTGTGGATGTGTGTGAGGCTGCAGGACAGAAAGACAGGGACAAGATAGATAGATAGATAGATAGATAGATAGATAGATAGATAGATAGATAGATAGATAGATAGATAGATAAGATAGATGGATGGACAGATGGATCATGTGTTGGGGAGTCATCAGGGGGATACAAAGACAACTGTCTGGTGTCACACTCACTCCCCCCTTTGTGCTTTTTCATAGATTTGATAGGACATGGACCGGGTGTAAACAAGCTGTAAATTATCCCAAAGCTGGCACACGCGGTCAGGTTTAATCTGCAGAGGAGGGTGGATGAGGATGGCACAAATGTTGGAATTGTGCACACATTGTGGGACACAGTCACCGTCCTCCTCCTCCTCCTCCTCCTCCTCCTCCTCGTCCTCACCTCCATTCCTATCATTCGAGTGCTGCAGCACTGGAGGGCTTCACTCCCATAAAACATCAACGAATGAGAGCCCCTGACAGCTCCTCACGGCCCTGCACCACTCAACAGATGTGAAATAGCCTGATAGGCTCCCCAGAGAGATGAAGAGCTGGATGGGGAGGAAAGAGGGGAAGGAAAGGTAGAAGTGAGGAGCAGCGAGGAGGGGAGGGGGAGAAATCAAGAAAGGTGTGATGTAAACGTCTGCATGCGCCGAGCAACGAGAGCCGACAGGTTAAACGGCGATTCCTCTGAGCGGTTTGCACATTCTGATGATTGTTTTACGGTTGTTTTAGTGAATGTGAAGAAGTCTCGCTTCTGGGTTTGTTTGGTTTGTTTTGCATTTAATGAAACAATAACAGTGAGTGTAATGGAGCAGCAGCACCCTCCAACGAAGACTGATGACACTGCAGCCTCTGTGTAGCAGCTCAGGAGGGGAGAGGACAGGGAATATCTCAATCTCAACTTTTCATGAATTTTTTAAATGTTTGGCTTCATTCAAAATAAATAGGTCACATAAATTTCCTGCTTTCCTTTTTTTGTTGTTGCCTAAGATAGAATCAGTTAAATATATAGAATAACATAATAATTATAAAGTTCTAATCAAGTTAATTGTGACACATTTTTAATGGAATTTTAATTAAATTTTCACTTTTGTTTTCACTTCAGTTGACTTCATATGTATAACCACATCACCAAAATTTATTGAATTATTTATTTTATTTTATTTTTGATTCATTATACATACGCAATAATATAATTATTATTAAACTATAATTAATTTAATTAATTTAGATTTTTTAAATTTAATTTTGGCATTTTTTTTCAGTTGACATCTTAATATGCATC
Organism: Stegastes partitus; assembly: GCF_000690725.1. Classification (NCBI taxonomy): domain Eukaryota; kingdom Metazoa; phylum Chordata; class Actinopteri; family Pomacentridae; genus Stegastes; species Stegastes partitus. The sequence goes on along the minus strand of NW_007578063.1, from coordinate 253,872 downwards.
ATCATATAATTTATCGAATAATGTTTTTACGGCAGGTACTGTTTATTTACATTTTGGTGTTGTTCATGTAATAATAATAAAACTTCATATTGACAGTATTTGACCTCATAATAAAATTCCCAATTTAAAGTCAGTATAAATTTCCTCAAAAACAATAATCATTTAATAACCATATACGAGCTGAAATGCAACACGGAGTTGAAACTAAACGAGTAATATTTCTAGAGTGCAAGCTGAAATGATTATGAAATTGTGTAACCTTGCACAGGTTTGCTCTGATGGGGTTGGATAACTGTTCAAATGCAGCGCTGAATGAAGTAATTGTGCCTGAACTTGTTCGTCATTATTTGGTCATGAAAGCAATCCGTCTGCTTTTAGTGTGAACATGGTGAAACAAAATACTAAAAATTCAAAAGATTTCCACTGCAGAAATGTAGCGATGGCAGTCTTTCTGGACACGGTTGTGAAAGAAGGTGTAGGTGGTGGATAGAGCGAGGTTAGAGTAACGGATAAAAGGGTTTATTTGTGTGTTTAAAATGAACTAAATGCTGTCCAAGGTCCATCTGGCCAGGACTGATTTCATTACAGTATCACATCATGTTAAAGCGTTGTGCTGCTATTAGATCCATGCTGATCGTGTGAAGGAATTCCACTTTGGCCTCTTTTTTTAACTGTTCCACACCAGCTGTAGAATGTAAATAAGTACATTCGCTCTGCTTCACACTGTGTGCACGGGTCATTATTTCTATGCACATTTTCCAACTCTGAACCATATAAACTCAAATGCTAATCAGATTTAATCATTTTCAGATGTATTTATGTAATGAGAGAAGGTTGCCTAAAGAGATTAAAGACCCACTCTGGTGGATTCTTTTACCTCGTTAATGTCCTCATGGTGTTGTTCTTATATGCTTAAAGACACACAATCTGTTAAGTGAGAAGTCGATACCATGACTG
>NW_007578063.1:175501-252455 GCF_000690725.1 Stegastes partitus | reverse complement strand
GCTTTCCACTAACATGTGTGGTGGAATTACACCAATATGTCATTTCAACAGAGTCACAGGTGCATTCAAAGCTTTTTAGTCCATGAAGGAGTTATTTTCACGGCAAAAACTTCCAAAAACGTAACTTTAACACACACTGATGAGTTTTTGAGGGTTTAATCGTGGCCTAAGAGAGACTTAGGGTGTGCATAATTATGAAGCAGCTTCATTACTTTTTGGTGAAATGGGCCAAAAGAAGAGATTTTGACTGACACTGAAAACGCTCTCGCATTAGCTCATCCACTGAACCGTGACCACCGGACAATTAGAGCTTTTGTTGCAAATAGCCAACTGACTTACAGATTTTAAAATAAGTGCAAATTAGGTGGAAAAGACTTGGGGACGATATAACACGAGGCTACTGAGAAGCCACGGTCCTTTCATGGCAACATATTCCAGAGCAACAACCTATAACAACAACCCACATATAGAAGACTGAAACAGATTTTTTTTTAAAGGTTTTATGGACAGATGGAATGAGAGTGAGTCTTGATGGGCAGGATGGACGGATCAGGGTCAAGCAAAGTGGAGGAAGGGTACAGGTAATGACAGCTCTCTTTAAAGGTGAGCTAGTTGGACCTTTTTGAGGACAAAACATCTACTTCCAAACCTGCTGCCAGTTCCTAGAAGACACCATCTTTAAGCAGTTGTACATGAGGACATCTGCAGCGTTTAGGAAGGTCATGACCTTTACGCTGGACAATGCTGCCTCAAAGATGATCGAATAATGACTCGGATAGTACCGAGAACTTGTGGTCCCTTCTCAAATGTGGAATTTACAACAAGGGAACACGATACATCTCTCTGAACAGCATTTGTGAGGCTGCGGCTGCTGTTTCAGTGAAAAATGATCACAGAGGCTCACGGCAGCTACAGAAAAGACGGACGAACATGTCCGAAAGGCCAAAAATGTTATCCGGACGTCATTTTATGTCACTTTTTTTTTGTTTCAGGTTCTCATAAGATTGAAAATGAACAACTAAAATAAGATAAGACAAGATAGAAGTTTATTAATCTCAAAGGAAAGAGGATAGATAACAAACTAAAAGTGACAAAAACACAAAGAGCAATTTTGGCCGACTGCTGCTCAGGCCGACGCTGGACGTAAGTTGGGAGGAATTGTTTTTTAGTTCTCTACTTTTATTGCTACCTAATAATTGCGTACACTTGTTTATTTGTCTGAAAACTCCCATTTCTTTTTCGGGTTTGAGGTTCAGAAACATTTTAGACTGACTGAGAGCGTTGTGTTGCTTCAACAGTAAGATTGCTCCTCAGGAACAACTTCTCTAATTACTGATCAACTCAACTAGATTATTTTAACTGCTGATTAGTTTTACATGCAAAACATTTAATGCACTGATAAAACACGATGCATTATTAAATAATTAAAGGCCCTGCACACCTACAAAGTTGGCACTCAGAAGTGGTCATTTATGCATAATAAATGTGTTTGCTTGCGATACATTAAGCACTCAAGTGGAGCAGAATTTTTAATTAAAGACTTTTTTCCTCGTAAGCGGATGAAAGTGAGGTAAGTTAATGATGTCTGCTTCCACCACTGTGAACTTAATGACACAATAAATGACAGAAATATATTGTGATACGACTCCACATGCTAAGAGTTTACTTCTGAAAGTTATTTGAGATTTAAAAAAAAAAAATTGAGACGCAGCAGTCAATGTCTGAGTGGTTTATTAGAATAAGAAAGTTGACATAGAGCAAAGTCTCCATGAGGAGTGACAGGCAGAGCTCAGGACAATGTGGAGAATGGTGAACAACTGCTGGAGTGTGTGCATGTCTGTGTGTGTCTGTGTCTGTGTGTGTGTGTACTGTGCAGTTGTCGGAGGGTGCATGCATGTGTTGCTTTTTTTTTTTTTTTGCGTGACGACAGACAGATTTCTTCGCGGACACAAGCACACACACACTTGCATGTACTGTACAAATTTCACACGTCGCTACTTCTGTACACACACAGAGGCTGTGTCGTCATGCAGCTACTGCACTTAAATTACATGTAAGCATTAAGGTTATGTACACGTAGTAGGGACATGTGTTGTCATCTGATGACAGCCTGACAGGCCCCCCACCCCCCTGGAGTGACTGGGTCGGGGGGTAGGGGTGGTGGTAGTGGTGATGGTGTCCAGCCTCTGGACGGCGGTAGGGGGGGGGTCCTTCACAGTAGCAGGAGACTCCACTCTGCAGGAGAACAAAAAACCTCCTTTTCAACCTCAGTCTTTATGGGTTAATCCACTCTACGTCCTCCTCTTCCTCTTTAATTCCCGTCGGATTCAAACAGGAACCACAACACCTGGGTGCTGCTCACAGTACTGCTTCATTTATAATATTAATCATGATAGTCATCAGGGTTCATTGTCGTCATCAAAATCCGGCACACCAGAGAATTGAACTTGAAAATCATACACGATAATATTCCATAGAAACCAAATATCTACCACGGAAACAAACGATAGAAAAGAAAACAAACATGACAGAAAAGAATGATCAGTGCTGACTAAATACATCTACAACTTTACAAAAATGCAAATGTTGATTTTGTTTTCGCCTTGTTTTTGTGCTTTTTTTTTTTTTGTCTTTTTTTTGTTTTCTCGTCCTCTCACACGTTGGCTTGGAAGGGAGCAGTTTTTTTTTTCCAAGGGAGCAGTTTTTTTTTTCCATGTCGCTACTTCCTGGTTTGCGTTGTTGGATTTGAATGCGAGTTAGTCTCCTCCCTTTTTCTGGACTTTTTTCTTTCTTTCTTTCTGGGGCGTAGAGCACATACAGCACGGTGGAGCGCTGTAGGGCAAAATGGCAGTTATTGGCTGGGAGGGGGGGCATCGCATCACTGGGCCACACGGCACAAACAACCCCAACACACAAAGGCATGGTCTCTTCAGCAAGCGCACAACATGATAAATAAAAAAAACAACAAACAAAGACAGTCAGACTGGGTCACAAAGTCTGGGTGGGAATTTCGTGTGGCTACGTGCAGAATAGAGATAAAGATGGAGAATGTGTGTGTGTGTGTGTGCAGGACTAGAGGCGATATATGCTACATTAACACACACCAAAAAAAACTCCAAACAAAATCACTTCTAAGCACAGGAAAGCAATTTACCGCATGAGAGGCTTCGAAAATGTCTAAAAAAAAAACCTGTTACGCATTAAGGATTTGATGTGAAATAAAGTGGGGGTTACTTTGATTTCTGTTTCTGACTCATTAAATTAACCAGCTCACCGTTAATGGTGACAAACACAATGAAAGCCCGCATGAGATAATCTGTTAAAAAAAAAAAAAAAGGTGGGCCTTGAAAGAAGACAGAGTGCAGCTGTTTAAGGAGGAGGAACAGGAATGACATGAAGTATGTAAAGAAACAGGGAGGATGACGGCTTCAATAAACACACCGGCTTCCACCTGAATTCTTTAGCTGCCCTGTAATGTTGAAATAACCGAATTATGCAGGATAACATCGTGTACTGTATCCTTCCCGTTTCAGGCGTGAGCTCCATTTCAGATCTTAATTCAATTGCGTCCTAAATTTGGTTTGAAGGGGCTCTGTTTGTGTGTGGCTGGTGGTTAAAAGAAAAAAAGAGGTGGTTGAAGCTCCCCTCTCTGGGCTGATGTGTCTGTAGTAATCTTCTCAGGGGCTCATCAGGCCATTTAAAGGGCTGGGAATGTACTTTGCCTAATCAAGCATGTTTAGTGAAACACCGGAGGAGATGCGGAGCGAGGACACGGCTGGCTGGGCACGCCGGCCGAGACAGAGAGGCCTCATTCACACACAAAACAGACACGCAGCACTCAGGCCACGGCAGAGATGGAGACACGTTTCAGGGGGGTGGTGGTGGTGGAGGAGGATTGAGAGCTCTGTATCCTCAATACTAATGACCTGTTTCAGGGCGGAATGTGTGAAGAATACACTGTACTAATGTGGCGAGGCGGTAATGCAGTAACATCACGTTCGCCTGCCTGACCTGCCCTCTCCGTCCTTGCTTTTATAAATCTCTTTCACTGGCTTGTCTCATATATTACCCCCCAGCTCTGGCTGTACATTTGTTAGGGCCGGGGAATTAAACCTCAACAGAAATGTGCTCGTAGAACTGTATCGAAAACTGTCAGCCGGTATCGAGTGTTTTTCAGATTTATGCTCTTGTTTACTCGTTCCCTCTGATCAGACAGTTCATTTACATCTAAATTTTGACAAATTTGCACCGTTCGAGTCGGGGGGAGTTGAAGCTTGATGTAGCAGAATTCAACTTTTACTGACTTTGTAGCTTTGGGTTATTGTGTTAAATGCAAAAAAAAGATCATTATGTTTCACAAATTAAGGTATAAAATGTGTAAAACAATAGCTGCAAACTAATGATGAGCGTAAAATCAAAACAGTTAATTTTGCGAGTCAGAAAACCAAAACAGCGAGTTCGAAGATGTTTGTTGTTGCATGCAATCTACTGCTAATATGAAAATATTCATTACAGCTGCCTGAAATGGAAAACAGTGGCCACATCTTTCTCAACTCAAACACTGTTTAGTCGTTTGTGCTGATCGTATCTATCATGTGAAGTGGAACCCATCTTCTTCATTTTAACTGCACTTCTTTGTGCGCACAATAATGGTTTACGGGTATTGTACAGCGCGTTCGTTTCCCATGCAAGGATCCGACACTGTGAGCACGCATTTGCGAGTGTTATGCAGCTATTAATGGCTCAATAGAGCAAAGAAAGGGGATGGGAAGAAAAAAGAAGAAGGGTAAGAATGACTGTAAATTTGATCAAAGCTGGTTTTTGCACTCAATATGAGTAACACATTCATGTATACAAGCCCTAAGAGACTCACACACACACACACACACACACACAAAAGCGCCGTCTTTACTAAACCATGACCCAGATGAACTAAAGCTATCTGCGGATCTACATTTGAATCAAGAATGGATGAAGCGCAGACAACAAAAAAAAAAACCAGACAACATCAAAAGATCACACAACGGAGTGAAAGAGTAACTCCACACCCAAGTATACCCATGCCCATCTGTTTTCTTTATCCCGCTTTTGTTGGGAAACACACTGAAAGCCAGAAAGGGATAAACCCACAAGGGATGACCATTGTGACGGTTAGCAGTGGCCCCAACCTCAACCTCAACCCCACAGCTTCTGCCCCTCAGCTCCTCCCTGTCCTGGCAAAAAAAAAACCCCCAGTGAGATGCCAGCGTGGGGGTGAAGCCGCGAGAGATGCCCCGAGTCTGGTTGGTTGTATCTCGCGTGGTGTCCTTCCTCATTGATATTCTGCGAGGCTTCGGCGGTGGGCTAGGTCCCTGACTCTTAACGGCCATTTGTTGCCGCAGTCTCCTCCTGCTTCTGGGGGGCACAAAGAGGCTCAGTGTCGGGGCAGAAGAGGCTGAATGGAGCTCCCAAGCGGCCGGGGCCTCACAGCCTCAGTCAGATAGCCAGACAGCCAGAGCTCACATTCCCTGCTTCAAAATGGACCGTGGAGCCCAGGGAGGCCTCGAGTCAGGTCACACAGACCCGGGCATACTGAGAGGCAGTAGGAGGGGGAGGAAGAGGAGTGGAGGTGTAGGGGTGTGTGGGGGTGGGGGGTAGATACTGTTCCGTTTTTCCCAGAGCTTTGCATTTATTTTCTGACGTCTCCAAGCTTCAGTTTGCTTTGCAGAGAAGACAGCGATATTATCAAAAATATCAAATGAAATCGGCTTCATCTTCATCCTTTCTTGCTTATTATTGCTCTCTTCAACTCTCCGAAGTGCTGGGAGTCACAAAAGTTACACAGGGTGACCGTCCCAACCGTCCCAACCGTCCCAACCTCTGATTGGTAAACACATAGAGCTTCAAGTAGACATAGAATAAAAATCTTTTGTCTCTCTGTGATTGTTTATAAAAAAAGAAAAGAAAAAAAAAAAACAATGTTATCATCACCAACTTCATTATATAGTTATACTTCACAGTTAAGCCAGGACGCTGGTTGGGGTTGTTGTGGCCACACATTCACTCACACACACTCACACACACACACACACGATCACAAACGCACTGCATGATTCATCGAGAGTCACTGCCCTCTGGCACAGCTACAACAGTTTTTAGTGTCATCTGAAATCCAAAGTAAAGCACATTGTTGTCTGCTGGATGCCACTGGCACGAAAAAAAAAACCCAAAACAAAACATAAGCAGAAACAAAACTTCACACTCAAAGAAGATCCATGGTGTCAAAACAGTGAACAAAATGGTGGAGGGAGACCTTTCACATTTGGCGCTGCGAGCGAAATTGTCATTTTTTAAAAATCTCCACAGTGTCCTTTTTTAAAGAAGACTCCCCTTCCTTTTGCATCCCTCTTTTTTTTCTTTTTCCACCTTTGCTGTTTTGTCCTGTGGTGTCAAAGTCACGCTCTGTGGGAGGTACCACTGACAGATCAGAGGGATGCACCTCAGATTACGAACAGGGGACGCAAGGAGAGCTTTCTCCTCTTTTTCAACTCTCTCTTTGATTCTTTTTCTCTGCGTCTCTCTCTTCAGTCAGCTGAATGACGTCAGAACATTGAATGACAGTGAGAGAGGACAGACAGGGTAAGGTTGGACCGGAACAGTGAGTCTGAGGGGTTGATTTATTCCAGTTTACTGTTGGAGGGAATGGGTTTATAGAGAGAGCTCGATGTCAGGCTTCACCTCCGGTACCTCACTGGCCACTGGGGGTGCGCTCTCCCATGTTCTTTCCTAGAAGATGACTGAAGTCAGCCAGTTCTCCCAGCCCTCGAGGCCCGTGCATGTCTGGCCTGATGAGGCCCTGGCGCTGAGGGTGATAGGGCGCTCCATTGTTGCTGTTGTAGTTGAGCGCCTCGTGACTCCAGCGAGGCTCCCCATAGTCCATGTGGGGAGTGGGAGCGGAAACCACCCTCCGCCGGTCGGGGGAATCCTGAGGCGTGGCGGGGTAGATGTATTCTCCCGCTGAGTTCCTCAGGGTGCCGGTGGGACGACTGCCACCGTGCTCCCCTCTCTGGGTGGCGAGGATCAGGTAGCGCTGGCGTTCCGTGTGCGGGGGCAGCACCACCTCCCCTGGGTCCTCTATCCGGACCATGCCCCCACCACCTCCGCCTCCGTGCAGGAACTTGGAGCTCAGGTAGATGACGGAGTTGTTGGGGCAGGGAGTCCCTACGGCAGTGAGGAAGGTCTGGCTCTGGTCCCAGTCGGAGTCTGGGAGGCGCATGGCCCGTTTCTGCTGCAGCGGCGTCTGCTCCGGGGTGGGCAGCAGGCCGGGGTCCATCTCTCCTTTAGGCCAGCCGTTGGGCGTGACGAAGGGGTTGTCTGCCTGCGAACGCCGCCTCTCCCCACCGCTGGTTCTTGTCACACTCATTACTGACCCGCTGCGGCCCTGTCCCAGCATGCTCTGCTCTTTGTCCCGTTTGCGGCGGGCGCCATTGGCTCCGGAGCCGCGGGAGTGCCGGTGGCGGTGACTCATGATCCAGCAGACCGTGAGGCCGGAGAGGATGGCTCCCGTTGCGAAGGCTGAAACAGCAGACACCACCAGCAGGTTCACAGACACCAGGCCGTCAGGCTCCTCAATGAAACTCTCCTGGAGCAGCATTCCTGCAGAGAGAAATAAAACCACAGAAAAAGAAGGCCATCAGTCAACCTGTGCAACCATCTAAATGGCATCAGTATTTCCTGTATTAAGCATGTGGGAGTTCAACAGCAAGACAAAATGACCTATTTTCTCTCTCCCCTTTGTGGGTGGGAGCGGTCACATGCTTTCCAGCCAAGGTAGCTCTGGCTAATTGCCTTCATTACGTAAAGTGGATGGTGATTTTAATAGCTATAATAACTGTCTTCCTGATTGAGAATAGCTCTCAACCCTAACATGTTTCACAACATTAGCCTCATAGGGGGAGATGCCAAGTCTGGTGCTAATGGTGAGTAATAAGCTGAAGTTTTCATACAATGAAAACCTGTTATATGTTCCATGTACAAGGGTGCTTCAAAGAGTCTCGGCCCTATCTGGAAACAACGGGTGTAACTCGCCATGACTGCACACTATAAGGCCTTATATCACTGTACGCAAAAATTCTAATGTTTGCCCTCATTTGTTTGCAGGGAATGCCCTTTGGTGATCAGCAGGTGAAAGAGAAGCCATAAAATGGACGAGAAAGAAGCCAAAGCTGTGATTAAGCACCTGCATAAAAAGTAATGACCTCCAGGGAAATCCACAGACACGGTCAACACACTTGGTGGAGACTCTCCTTGCTATTCAACCATAAAGAAGTGGGTTGCCGATTTCAAAATCAGTGACCATGGATTATCAAGAGGAGGCCGTAGACGTGTGACTGCACATAGTAAAAACCACGGACGTCCGTGTCCAGTTATGACTTCTTTCTTGTCCATTTTTGGTTTCCCTCTCACCTGCTGATTTTCAGAGGGTGTAACCTGCAAAGAAATGATGAAGAACAGCGAGTTAAGGCTGTAAAGTAGACTATTATGCCCCAAAACGGGCGTAACACTCCTTGTTTTTGGATGAAGCCCAAGTGCCCTCATACATGTTGTGTATTTTGACTTAAAACTATTTTGAGTAGCATAATTATCAGTTATGTTTATACAACCCCCACCCCAGAAGATAGATGCATCTGGTTTCAGATTTTTGTCTCGTGCACAAATAACAAATATGAGACATTTGTATTGCTTTTGGTTCAAGTAAATATACAGACATTTTTTTCTTTGCTGCATCTATATGCCAGACTTTTTGGGATCAACATAAGGCATCGTGTTTATAGATAAAGAGTACCATATCTGCAGACGAGACCATGAATTTCTGTATTTCATTGGTATAAGTACATGAGATGAACTCCCTGAGAGAGAACGGCTTATGAATTATTGAAGATATGAGTACAGCAAGACCGCAGCACGGGCAGCCATGGATCAATTAAAAAAATGCCAGAAGAAAAGTTGTTCTGTGCTGCGTGAGCTCCTGGGACCAACACAACGAATACATTGAAATTATGCCAAGGGAAGCAGATTGGAGGAGAGCAGACGAAGAAAAGAGGAGGGCGATACAGACAGAGAGAGAGAGAAGCCTAAAGCAAACTCGAACATTTGGGGCCTTAGACAAACAGTAGTAATAGTTGTTAAATTACAGCACCGATAGTGGCAGAGGGAGGACTGTCTCCACAAGGACAGCAAAATAAATCCTTTCTCAGAGAAAATAAATGGATGTCATTAATAGACATTGGGAGCCACTTACTCACTTACACACTGCACGGCAAAGAACAAGAGAAAGAATGAACGCACAGAGAACAGCAGCGATTTTTTTTATTTTTTTCCCCCTTTAAACAAACACTTTTATTATCTGACAAATTCATTTTTAATGGGGACAAATGGAGCTGGTTGTGGTGCAAATACTCCAGTATGAGACAGCCTGGTGGTTAATTAATGTGGCCTGTGGCTTTGTATAGTAAAATGTTACTCTACACATTGACATTAAGCTGAGGAATGGCAGCTAAAACCCTGTGAGAGACGGCTGAACCGCTGTGCGGTGCCAGAGGTGCTCTAGTACGTACTAAAGCAGCAGGGTGGAGGATTTAGGGGGGGATCTACTGGCAGAAATGGAATATAATATTCCTAATTATGTTTTCATTACTGCATTATCACCTGGAAATAGGAATTTGTGTGTTTTCATTACTGTGGAATGAGCCCTTTATCTACAAAGGGAGCCGGTCCTCTAGCATGGAGGCCGCCATGTTGCAGACTAAAAATTGGCACTATAGATCACCTTTTGCATTTTTCACAGCCTGGCTTGGTAGATGAGGATGAAGCAGGGGTTATTCAGTTGGTTGCAATGTGCAGTCTTACCACTAGAGGCCACTAAATTCCACATACTGCACCTATTACTATCCTACTACATAAGACTTTATGTGTTTTTGTTACTGAGGAATGACTCCCTTATATCTACAGCTGAAGCTCTAGCATGAAGTCCGCCATGTTTCTACAGCAGCCCTGCATGGAAACACCAAAAACTAGCTCCAGGGATCACATTTTGCATTTTTCACAGCCACACTTAGTAGGCGAGGATGAGGCAAGGGGTATTCAGTTGGATGCAACCTTCAAATTTGCAACTAGAGGCGAATAAATTCTACATACTGCACTTTTAAAGAGGTAGCTCACTCCAAAAACACTTTTTGTTCCTGAGGAATGACTCCCTTATATCTACAGAGGGAGCTGAGCCGACTAGCATGGAGTCCACCATGTTGCACTGCCATGTTTCTACAGCAGCCCTGTATGGAAACACCCAAAACTAGCTCTAGGGATCACCTGTTGCATTTTTCACGGCCGCACTTAGTAGGCGAGGAGTATTCAGTTAGATGCAATCTTCAAACTCGCCACTAGAGGCGACTAAATTCTACATCGGGGTGGGCAATCCTGGTCCTCGAGGGCCACAATCCTGCATGTTTTAGATGTTTCTCTCTTCCAACACACCTGATTACATGATCAGGATCATTGTCAGGCTTCTGCTGAGCTTGATGATGAGCTGATCATTTGAATCAGGTGTGTTAGAAGAGGGAAACATCTAAAACATGCAGGATTGTGGCCCTCCAGGACCAGGGTTGCCCACCCCTGTTCTACATACTGCACCTTTAAAGAGACAGTTCACCCTAAAAACACTAAAAATAAGACTTGATGTGTTTCTGGTACTGTGAATGAGTCTTGAGGAAGTGGGTCGTCTTCCACACAGTCCGCCATGTTGTTTCTGTGGTAGCCTTGAAGGGACAAACTGGCTCTAGAGCTCATCTTTTGCTTTTTTCACAATGAAACTATGGTATTCCATTGGTTGCAATCTGCGACCTTACAACAAGACGACACTAAATTCCACAGATTGGACGGTTTAAAGTGTAGCTCATCCAAAAACCACAGTACAAACAACTTAAACAATAAGTGCTGTGACTGAAACACAACAACTTTATTTTACAGCAACAGCATCAACGCCTTTGAGGAGAGAATGTCTAAAAGTTTGGACTTTATAGCTGTTTTGCATGAATTAAGATGTATGATTTAATGACGTGATTTGGACTCCAAAGACCTGCAAATGCCTTTGAACTTTTAAAAGCAGCGACTCATAGCATCTCTTGGACTTTAGCCTTTTGACTTGCGATAAGCAGACATCCTCCCTACGCATTAAAATTTATGCGATCAAAAAAGCGTTTAACTGACAATGGATGCGATCAATCAACCTGACAGCAGACCATCACGCTGCACATTAAACATTAACTTGTTCAGGTAAGCAGAAACTCTCATTTTAATTTTTCATTTTTTGGTTGAAATGTCAAGTTTCTCTGAGGACAGATGATGTCAGCTGCAAACAGAGCCTGAACGGGGACATTCCTGCAGAGCGGGCCTCTATCTGCCGGAAACTACGACTTAGCTGTAATAATGTTTTATCTTCTGAGCATAAAATGACCGATGACTGAGGACTAATATCTGCGATAAGGAAAACACGCTGCAGGTGTAATAACAGTCCGAACCAGAGTCAAAAGAAACACTTTCTACTAAAGTGATTTAGTGTAAATACCACAGCAGTGAAGAGACGTTCAGCTCGTAGCCTGGATGCCATTAAAAACACAGCTGCAACCTGAGTCTTAAACCCCTCTGCCAGAGAATGATAAAAAACACAAATAAATGGAAAAAAATAAAATAAAACAGACTCCCCGGTTTGTCTTGATGTGAGAGGAACAGATAACAAAGAGCACAACAGCTCTCCAAAACTGAATTAGCATCAAATCCCAAATCCTCAAAAAAACTGCACAAACAATATGCACAAAGGAGGGAATCTCCAAGTCTTCAGCAGATGGCGGAAAAATCTGTTAAAAACTTCACCCGGAGGTATTTAACTTTAGAACAAGCGTCCAAAACACAGTCTGCAGGTGTGTCTGCACCTGTTGGCGAGTCATCGTGGTAAGTGTGGCGACAGGATGCGTAACAAAGGAAACGAGAAAATGTTTCCAACTGTGTGGATTTTTGTTGTATGTTAGTAGCTCCTTTAAAAAGCACCTTATGTAATGTTGCTTTTTAAAATTTTGATATAATTTATTTTGCAGGGTTATTCTTAAAATTATTCTCCGGAACAATTTGCTGTCTGTGAATCAGGACCTCCAGTCAAAATAAGGTATAATCCAGCTGGCATTTTATTATGTTTCATTTACTTTAATCAGCCTTTTGTAATGCCTCCTGTTCGTTGTGTGTCCTAATTATATTTCATCGGCTTAGATTACCAATTATGCAGTCACTAAACATCCTTTTGCAATCAAAAAATATTATTTTTTACTGTTTTTTTGGGTAAACAAATGGATTTAATGAGGGATCCAAAGCTAGATTCACGTTTTGTAAAATGTTAAAATACCTCAACGCTAATCACAGGACTGACATCTAATTATTTTACATGTAATTGTGATATATCTGATTATTATTTGAAAGTAATGAGTGCATGTGTCAAACAGCATATTTGTGCTAAACTAATGTACAGTAATTATTCTTTAAACATGTTTAATTTGGCGACTTGTTTAGGAGCTGAATTGACTGACTGGAGGCTTTACAGTCAAGAATTTATACTTGTGACTTACAAAATAATGCAGAACGATGATTTGTCTGCATACCGAACACTTCATCAAATATTCAAATTGAGATACTTTCACTTTTCTGAGGTTTCGTCACATCTTTCAACAAAGCTGATGCTGACTGAGCACAAAAAAAAACGGGGGGAAACATTCCAAATCACATCCAGAAATGTCAGCAGCAGCAGCAGCACCTATTTCCAAAATACAGCTACTAAATAAAAACCACAGGCCTCGGTTATTACCTCTCTTTAAGGTATTTCCTTCTGTGAGGAAATGCTGGAAGCTGTGTTTTGGTGGAAAGTAGGTCTCGGTGACAAAAATAAATAGCGCACAGATTTCTCCAGGTGGCCCGAGCTTTAGCACGACACACAGAGCAAAGTGCAGGAAAAACCCAAGGAAAAAAATAAAAAAGAATCACTTATCTGGTGTCTGTGAGGTCATTCTTTGAGCTAAATAGTACCGTCGGCATACAGTGACAATGCAAATGGTTAGCAGGTGATATTTAGCCAGTTTATCATCATGGTTTAGTCTGTCAGCTCACGTTTACATTGTTTTGGTCATCTACACTTTCTCAGGTGAATAATTTGCCCACTCCAATACATTTTTATTACTTTAATTGAATAATAATACTTCTCTTTCATTTCTATGTACTTGTACTTGTGTATATTTTGGTTGATTTTTTATTTTTGTACAACATTCCTTCAATATTTGCGCCCTCCCTCTGCACACTTCTCCACTGTGGGATTAATAAAGGCTCGTCTTATCTCATGATTCCTTGGCTTTGCTGCACTTGCTGTTTATTTTGACCTTTAACACTGACTGTCTACTGACTAGGAGCACTTGTTTATTTTGGTTTTGTTAAAAAAAGAAAAAAAAGAAAAAGAAAAACAGACTTTTTATTCTTCTTTGAAAATGTTGTCTACTGTAACGCAGCAAAACACTCAAGACACGTCAGATTTCTCATATGTTACATAACACTGTTCCATTTGCTTTATTTATTTGATCTATTTATGTGTATGTATACATAAAGTATATATATTTCTTGAACACTTATTTTTCTTTTCTTTTTTTCTTCTTCTTTTTTTAATTAAACTGCATTTCGCTGCACTCTGTACCATGTATAAATGTGTATGTGACAAATGAAGCTTATCTTGAATCTTGAATCTAAAAAAATCTACTTGGCAAAAAGACTGATTCTAAACATTTACTAATTATCAATTAGTTTTTGCCAATATTTGCTCAGGAGATAAAGTACTGGACACATTTTGACTCCAGATTCTGCTAATAATGATATATAATACTTACGTAGCGCTGTTCAAAACACTCAAAGAGGCGTTACAAAGTAGGCAAGAATGCAAAAGACAAATAAATAAAATGGACAAAGGAACATGTAGAAGAAGGAAATATATTTTAGATATGACATATGGCACTTATCCAGATTGTTTTCTCCTGACTAGATCCTTGCTTGTCTTGTATCTGCTCTCAGATGTACGTCGCTTTGGATAAATGAAACTGTAGAGTCGTACATATAACAGTATACAGGTCATCCTGAGGGAAGCATGAATGTCTGCACCTACTTTCATGACTCAAGCTATTCACTAAAAGCCCAGAATATCAATATTATCTTGGCACTTGCATTGAAGTAAACAGAAGCTGCAACTTGGGCTAAACACAAATGCATTTTTACCTTTTTTTTATTCTGACAATTCATTGCTATCGTCACAGCAGCGGCCTTAAAGCATCACGACACTCTAAAGGTAACTAAACCGTACACTTGTCGCTTAGAGTTCCATCTTTTAGCTCGGTGGGTTCATCCTTCACACTATCAATGCCGGTCCATACTCTCAACAAGTTTGCAGTTTCCATTGATTGAAAGCTGCCGTTAATCAACTGGCCTTGTTGGTCAATCAATGTCCTTTTCAGCAGTAATTAGTCCTTTATCGCCAATCCAATAAGCTCAGCGATACACGTGGACACAGGCCTTAGTTACAGCCTGTTAATTATGTGGCACGCACAGTTCAGCCCAGTTCAACACTTAAACAACCAGAGGTCGCATTTTATCAGACTCAAAGTGAAATATGATTTGTTCATATCTGTGTTTGCTTGGTGCCGCCACCTTTTTCTACCCTCGCTTCCTTTTTACTTCAATTAGTTCATCTTCTGAATATTAACACATAATTCTGATTAAAACCTCCCGACGCAGGTATGTGGTTGGTTTAACCGAGTATTAAGGTTTATCTGGGAGGTTCGGGTTGTGGAAAACTTGATTGCTCAATATATCAAAATTGCTCCGAACACAGATGGCAGCTCATAATTTAGATCTCGCGGCGCATCTTTCCTTTCGCTTCGTTCCTACGCGCTGTCACGCGGCCAGCTCGTTGTTGCGCAGGCCAACCAGCGCAGACTTCCTTTGAGTCTCTGTGTATTCATTTAATGTTCTTCTATGTTCATACAGAATCTGGCATTTGCTCGTCGGGAGTTCTTCTCTCCTTGAACATATTGTTGGCATCTTTGCTGCAGCAGCCTAAAGATAGGCCTGATTCTTGCTGTATTTATTCCCATGTTTCTGGCTGATACTCCGTTTTTTTTTTTACAGTCTGCCTGGTTCAGTTACATTATTGTTCCTCTGCTCAGTTAAAAAAAAGAGCATTCCTGGGGCTGAAAAAAAAAAAAAAAAAGGCATTTTGAGGTCACCGCCGTGTTCAGGAGTTTGGAAAGTCCGGATATGAACTGATTTACAACTGGAAATATATATACTGGTACATATATTACAAACCGCAGCCCTGATGACTTTGTAAACACAAATGATTTACGGCAACCACAGGAAAAATACGAACAAGGTAGTAACTGCAAATCTCCTCTTTCACACACAACATCACATCTGGAATTGCTCTCGCTGCACTCAGCACGAAGATGGTTCTCAAACATTTACGCCAACTGTGGTCCGGGGTTGCTGTATGGGATTAAATCCTGCACCGTGCAATGGTGCTGCTGTCACATTCATGCAGCAGAAGAGGTCTTGACAAGTGTGTGCATTGGTACTGTATGGACGTCTGAGCTGCAGAACGGAGGCAGGCCAGCTTTCTTTACACCAAATATGGCTCCTCGGCTCTCTTTCTCTTTGACATGGACACTCAGATATGTTAATTATTTTTGCCAGTTTCTTTTATCCCCCACTTATGTCTTTCTTGGATGCACAACATCTAGACAAAGTCTTTCGCCAGTGGGAATAAGCTGAAAAGGGATTATGATGAAAATGAAAGGATGGATGGAGATTTCGGTTGTGGGTGTGTGTGTGTGTGTGTGTGTTTTTGTGACAGCAGACAGGTTTCCCTGCATCCCATACCGAGGGGTGACAGTAGAAGCAGCAGCAGCAGCTTGTGCACTCTCTCCTCCCTTCAACTCCTTCTCTTCTCCAATCCTGCTCACTTATTAAAGCTTAATAGAAGCCAACAGGCCTGCCTGTCAGGCTGACGAACACTGAGCCGCTTGTCTTGAGGCTTCCAGCTCCAATTACAGCGTAACAAGGAGAGGAGAGGAAGAGGAAGAGGAAGAGGAGAGGAGAGGGATGTAGGGTGAAGAAAGGGAATAGGAGGAGAAGCGAGGACGTGAGGCTGAAAGAGGGGGAGAAGACAGTAGGAGGAGAGAAAAATGGTGGAGGAGGAGAGTATAGATGAGAGAGGAGACCTGGAAGCACCAGAGGTCTAACAGCTCTGTTGTTAAAAGCAGCACTGATTTGTGTATCTATACGTCTGCGCCCGTTAGCTGTCAGAGTACAAAGGACCTTGCACATAGTTTCAATTATCCTTTGGTATTCGATTGCCTTTGTCTCGCCTGCTCCTTCACATCGTCCTTCCCTCCCTCCAATCCTCTTGTTAGCCGCTAATCCTCTCTCCATATCTCTCTCTCCCTCACCCACCGCTTCTTTGATCACCAGGGGTGGCGGCATGATGGGAGTAATAGCTTAAAAATTCAAAAAGAGAAGTAAAGAAACTTCCAAATCAACACCGTTCCCGCTGAATCAAATGTAATATTAAAGCGACAAAGCGATGTTTCCGTCCGCTGTGACAGATGCGGTCGTGTTCTTGCGGCTACCTAAACGTTTCCACTTGTCTCCTGCTCTCATTCCTCCTCCCTCCACCTCCTCCGTCCTGCCGTTGAGTATGGGAAATTATTGAAAAGCCCTGCTAGCTCGGTGCCAGTTGTTAAACATTTCCCTTGATTAGAGCTCTGGCAGAAGATTCTGTGTATCTGCTCGGTCCACGCTCGCAGCTTGGCGGCGATTTCGACAATGGCCTTGTGAGCATGTGTGAACGAGATAAAGACGGAGAAGTCAGATGAAGGGAAGGAAGATAATTCTCAACCCACCGTCAGTGATGATGATCTCGATTAGAGGCGCGCGTCCAAAGGATAATCCCTGTTTATTACAACTCGGGTCTTCTTTTTCAGAGTTTTGGCTTTGGTTTCTGTCGGTTGTGATTGGTAGTGAGATGATCAAAGTAATTACTGGGTCTGGGAACACTGCGGCGTCACAATGAAAAACCAGCATTTAGACTAAACAGTTCAGGCGGAATATTTAAAGGAGCAGCTGAACGGGTCGGAAAGCAAAGCTGAACGTTCAGAGGGGTAAAAAAAACACACCAAAGAACACATTTCTACTACTTGACACTATAATTTATAATTATTATTTCTAAAATAGTAACTCTGAGGAGGGTGAAGTTGGACGCTGTTACCTCCTAAGGCTTCTTTGTACTTGTAAATAAAATGCTAAGGAGGAAACATCGCTCTTTGACAGAGGCGCCTCCAAGCAGGAGAAGTCTTGTTGGCTTATTGAGCCCACATCTGATAGGTCGAGTTCAATCACTAAAACTACGATGTCCAAGTTTCAGTGAATGTAGCTTTGGTGTAGTTTGTTGTTTCTGGCTGTTTGTGGGAATCGTTGATGTCCAAGTTTCAGTGAATGCAACTTTGGTGCTATCAGGCGCTAAAGCTTATGTAGGAGTCTTTCCTTTGAGTTATTTAAATACCTGCAGCATCAAACAGCAGCAGGATGAATTTGAATGTCTTAACGCAGCAGTAACTTCACCAACATTTAGACAATATCGGTCTAATGGTAAACGACATTGTGTACTATTGTTTACCACCAACAGGCAGCTTGTCACATATAGACTAACCGTTTATGAGCTACAGTTAAATCATTTGTTACACAAACAAGTCTTCATCTCAGCTAAACTCAATATTTTTATCCTGTAAAATTTTGATCCATGTTAGTTTTTTCGATCAGACAGATTTTTTTTGATTTCACAGGAGGATGTATTCACAGCAGAGACAATATAGTGAGCATGGATGTGTTACAGAACTTTTTCTAATCAGTAACTACCAAAATACAGCAACAGGTAGTTGAGGCAGGTGGAGTAACAATGAAAACACATTTGACTGCACCATGAGTTGCTTTAGTTCCATTAATTATCACCTCACATGGCCAACATTTGTAATATTTGCAATCATAAACTCTGGACGTGCATTAAATATACGAGTATTTATAACAATGTCCCAAGTTTATGATGCTTATAACTGCACTATTTCCCCCCATCATATAAAACCGCTATTTTCTTTGGCTATTTTGAACAGCGATCACCCAAATCACCAAATGCTACGAGCTAATTAGCAACTTTAACTGCAAAATATGAAACCGCAGCATGAGACTTCTTAACCACGGAAAGATTTTTTTCTGCCACATCTATGAAAAATCTCTGGAGGCGCCTCTGCTCTTTGATTCAAATGTTCACAGCATGTGATAAGGGAGCACATACACTGCAATGAACTTGGTACGCGGACGAGCAAAACTACTCGAGTTGTAATAAACTGAAACTATACTCTGAAAAAAGATATAGAAACACCGAGTCCACCTGCTCGGTCACCACACTTGGTTATGATTACTGCGAGGAGCTGTTGGCCATTTCAGATGCTAACTAATTAGTTTGGACACTATTTGAGGCCGCCTCATAAGTTCCTTAATCAAAAGCCAGGCAGGGGGAACTTTCATGCAGTTTAAGAGCTGGAATACATGCATTAGAAATACAGCACATCAAAACAGAACAAAGAGACTTCACAGCATCCCGGTGGACCTGTCGATGCCACGAGCGCGCTGAGCTTGATAGGTTACGACTGTGTCAGCGTACAGCCAGTGATTCCAGAGGCTTTCATCTCCAGAATCCACCATTTCTCTGCATAATGTTTGTGCGCGCGGTGACGGCGGACGATGCCGCACGTGGCCGACGCATGTGCGCCGTAGCGTGAATAAGTGTGCATAGATGTATGAATATGTGTGTGTGTGTGTGTGTATTAATAAGTAACTGCCGTGCACTGCCTGGATCCATGGCTCAGTGGTTTTGCTCATTATCCTTCCCCTCTGTTGAAAGACTGCCGGCACTATTTTGTTTCTTGTTTTTAGCACGTCCTCCTCCTTCCTACTGTCTTCCTCCTCGCTTGCTTCTCTTTCACTATATTTCCTCACTCCCTATTTCCGCATCCCTCTCTCTTTCACACACACACAGACGTACAGCACGCCTCACGTCGCGAGCTGTGAAACTAACACCAGCGCCGCGTTTCAAGGATGGCAGAAAAACTGAGAAAGAATTAAAGCGCTTTAAAAAGGAAAGCACAGCTCCTTACTTGGACTAAACCTTGCCTGCTCGTAAAAACCGTGTTTACTCTCGGGATGCCTGTAAAACCATTTACAGTCCCTCCCTGACAGCGTTTGCAGAGCTCGGCTTTGTAAAGCTGCGGGAGAGTTTCTGCAAAAAAAAAAGATAGCGAAATGAAAAAATAAAACCCCCCCTTCTACGAGCTCAACTCCTGAGGTCCACTCAGACGTGTCTGTGATGCAGCCGGCTGATCAATACGTTAAAACATTTATGCACGCCGGCCATGTGTTTGTAATTAAGATTCCATAAAAACTCCACCAAAGAAAAACACACACCGTTATTAGATCCTGGTCTTCAGCCGAGTTTATTAGCGAGGTCGGATCAGGCTTTCGGCTGGCTCCGAGTCAAGGTTTGCGATGATGACTGCATAATTACATACCTTCACGACTCTCCTGCTGCCTATATATTCCTCCCTCCCATCTCTCAACTCTCTTTAGCCACCCGGTGGATCTTAATTTTTAACTATTACCTCCATTTTGGCTTCTTTCTCCCTTTATTTTTTTTAAAATGGAAAAATCTCTGCTAGGGGTAAATGAGGTAAGTCTAGTAGCTTGAGGGGGTGTGTGTGTGTTAAAATCATCAGGAGGGGGGGCGGTTTGCCTCCCTGGTTGCTCATAAATGTTTTTATTTTCACAGACTATGCACACACGTTGCTATCAGGAACGTCGCATTTGTGGATTCAATTATATCAGGAGACCTCGCTTTCCAAATCTGATCAACCTTTAGCGAAAGGCGGTTTTAACAAGGGCGAGTCTGTTCGCAGTTTCAGCTGCATCCAATCCAAACAAAGCAACTGGGCTGTGGCAGACACTGTGGTGAAATAAATTGTTTTGCAGAGAGCTCCGAGTGCACATGTGTGGGTTTCTCAGTGGGATAAAGTTTTCATTCTTTCCTCTCTCTATATAGCATCACTTAGGAGTTACAGCGTTTGGCCGCGCTCTCGTTCCGTAATTGATATTCTCGATTTTAGGTGCAAAGCCAAACGTACGCTGCGGAGAGCAATAATAAATATTCACTAACATGTCGCAGGCAATAAATTGGAGAGCGGGTCCGCATAGAATTAGTCTAACGATCTGCCCAGAGGGTTCATATCTCTCATTCCCCCAAATCATGAAGCAGGCATTTCCAGCTTAATCTCTCTCACATGCTACATCCATATATCACAACCAGAGCTATGTATGGTGCTATGCTATACGCCCACCAGCTGAAAACACATGCCAATTTGTTTTTATGTTAACACCCCCGGAGCTGAAGCGTTGGACTCGTTCCCGATACAAATTTCCGAAGGTTTAGCGGAATGATTAAACCATCAGGCCTCCTGTCGGTGTCGGCGCGCCATCTGGGTGGCTGATTGAAACTGCTCTCGCCCCATTCGTTCAGCCACCCGCCTGCTCCGTTAATTTACAGTTCACCTTTAATGAAATGTCTCCGCTCTGACACGAGCCAAGGCCTCGCGAGTGGACACGCCGTCGAGGAGGGCGGGGGGAACCACGTCCCAAAGCTGAATGATGGCTCCGAATCACGGCGCCTGTCGGGACCCTGGACTGCACAGAGTTTAAGGTGATCAATACCGAGGCGCTGCAACAGACTCGGAGGTTAAAGAGACAGGAGGTGGATTTTATGCAGAGAGGAAAAGAGGGGAGCGGCGCGAAGGGAAAAAAAAGAGCACCGAGGAAGTGTCACAGGAAACATAAATGAAGCGAAAGCAAATGAGAGTGTGACTGAGTGAAACTGGGAGGGAGTGAGTGTGAAGAAAGCACAGTGGTGTTATTGATGTGTTGCAGAAAGGAGGGAAAAGTGTTGTTTGATGCAGGGAGTTAGGGGAACTCACCGTGGTCGATTTTTGTCTGAATGATAGACACAGAAACAATCCCCAGCGGTACGAGCAGAGAGTTGTTACAGCGCTCTGGATGTCACGCTGCAGGACTCTCTGCTGAGGCATTGCACAGCGCCTCCTGGTCCTGCCCACACTTAAGCGAACAGCCATTACTCAGCACTACGGCCACAGAGCCAGAGGCCGGCTCGGCCCCGGCTCCCTAAATGTCACGCGTCGCCCGCTGTTTATTTCGGCAGAGAGGGAGACGACGAAACTGCACGTATGTTCGGGCGCCGCTAGAAGTGTGTTTGAGCTGCAGTTCAAGTAGGTTTCGAATGAACCTCATTCATCTTCACAGCTGGTGGAAAACATTCACCACAATATTGGCTAACATCACCTACAGGTTCTAGTGCTTTACTCTAATTTACAAAGAACATTTTGAGAACATTTTCATTTCCAGTAATGATCCTATAAAGTTAGTATCACGTTTTATTGTCAACATTTAAAGGATGTTGTCAGGATTATAGACTGTGCTCCGACTTTCCTAAAACTAAGTTGCAGCAGAGTTTAATTGTGAGTAATCGAATGATTTAAGTACATCTAACTTGAAACAGGGGCTGCATGGTGGCTCAGTGGTTAGCACCGTTGCCTCAGAGCAAGAAGGTCGCCGGTTCTCCACCCGGCGAGGACACCCGGGATCTTTCTGCGTGGAGTTTGCATGTTCTCCCCGTGCAGCGTGGGTTCTCTCCGGGTTCTCCGGCTTCCTCCCACACAGTCCAAAAACATGTTGAGGTTAATTGGTGATTCTAAAAAGGTGTGAATGTGCTTGGTTGTCTGTCTCTAAGTGTAGCCCTGTGATAGACTGATGACCTGTCCAGGTGAACCTGCCTTCACCCTGAGTCAGCTGGGATAGACTCCAGCCCCCCATGACCCTGGTGAGGATTAAGTGGTGTATAGATAATGGATGGATGGATGATACAACTCGCTAACTTACTTTGGATGAACTTAACTCAGTTGTGTGTTACCAAACAAAGCAATTCATTTAAGCTGGCTCAGTGTGTGTAGGTGTACAAAATAGCTGTGAGTCACTTCACACAGGTCTGAAGTCAACTCTTTTTTGAAAACATACATGCGCCACTTCAGTTTCAGACATCACCTGGTTCACAAAGTATAACACACTCTCTCTTGCTCACACCACACACATGCTTGTGTTGCTTTTTCTGACATATTCCTACATTCAGAATATTTTTTCATGTAAAAGCCTAAAGAACACGAATAAAAGCAACAAAATGCACCCAAAGTGTCAAAAGCAGCAGGGACCAAACTTGGAAGCTGTTATTATAAAACAATGATTTTGACTTTTATTTGCTGCACACATTAGAATTTGCAATTTGTTTTAGTGCAGTTTAATCAAAAGTGTAACTTAATTTAGTGTAATTCAATCAAATATTTTTTAAAATTTTCTTCTCCTTTTTTTTCTTTTTTTAACAAAAGTTGTTGCCAACACACATCAGCCTTATTTGTGCCCCACGGTTACAGTTTGTCAAGGTTACTGCCTCAGACTTGATTAATCCAGAAAAGCAGCAGCGCTAATATCAGACATTAGTGCCCTTGAACACTTCTCTCTGAAAAACGAGTCCTCCTCCACTCGCAAATGTGTTTTTCTTCTTGTTCTTTGGCTTGAATGTGTGAGCGTCACTGTGCTCAATAAGGACTTTTTTTTTTTTGACATCAGAAAAATTTCCACTTTCATCTGCTGAAAAGGAAAAATTCTCTGAGTTCATGTAGAAAACCGACTTATATAAACACGTATATGCACAAGACCACCGCGGGACGTTACAACCAGCGTGAAAGCCGGACTGGGTCCAATGTTTATCTGAGGCAAGTTGTTATGGTGTCATTATTTCTATTCCTGGTCCTTGTGTTTCAGCTGTTTTCTCTCTCTTTTGTCTTGTTTGTCCTCATTTGTCTTCTCCGTGTGTTTGTTCACATTATACGAACCATTTAGGCCTCTCAGGTCATCTGGGACGGCTCGACTTTCTGTCCACAAAGTCACAACCAAACACAAAGAGGCAGCTTTAAGTTTGTACGCACCGCATATCTGGAACAAACTCCCAGAAAACTGCAGGTCGGCTGCAACTCTCAGATCTCTTAAATCAAGGCTGAAGACTTTTCTGTTTGCCTCCGCCATTCATTGAACTCAATATGCTTTTGAACATCTTAAACTGCTCTGTAACCTTTACTTTCCTTCTTTTCTTCCCTATTTAACGCCTTTAATTGCGTCGAAAACTCATGTTTTATGTCTACATTTTATGTCCCATTTACAGTTTGTCTTGATGCTTTTCATGTGTTACGTAAAGCACTTTGAAATGCTTTGTTGTTAAAGTGAGCAACACAAATAAACTCGCCGTTCTTTGCCTTGTGCATCACCTGCTGCCGTATTTAAACAGTGCAGAGCTTCAGTTCTTTCTGCTTCACGTCTACAAACTCTGTTTACAGCATTTGCTTCCTACCGCTCTTCTCTTTTCTTAGTTTGTAGGTCCTCGGTTCCTTTCCTCAGATCATCTCCTTGCATCCTCTCACCAGACACGAGAAAGAGTCACGACGAATCAACAGGCGTTTAACGAGATAAGACGTCGTCGCTTTGGAGCCGTCGTTTTAAAGCAACGTCAATTAAAAACGATGTGAGGCACAGCTGCATCGTCTGTCCGTTGTTTTGTTACAGCACAGTTGGATTTAGACGGACATAACCGCGTTAACAGGAACTTCCAGTTTAAATGTACTTAAAATTCAATCCACAATGAGGCAACACATGACGAGGATGTACATGCTGGAATAAATCACTGTAAAAATACAGCCAGTAGTGTACAGTTATTCAAAAATATGGTTAAAAACTGTCAAATTAAATGTTTTTTTAGAGCCAAAAATAAAAAAAAAAGAGCACAACAGCTCCTGAAGCACTGTTTAATTCCTGAGATAGGCCTTTTAAAGCAATTTTCTTGTTTTTTACATTAAGTTCAACAATTTTTCTTGGTTTTTAAAACAAATCTAAATGAATACAATTTTTCACAGACGGCTGCCTTTGAATAAATGATCCTAATCCATTAAAGTGTAAGTTATCCATTATTTATTTTGGTTGTTTTGGGTGTTTTTGCGCTATATGCACTTTTAAATGTTAAAAAATGAGTTTGTAGATGTTAATTTTGGATAATACAGATTAAAGACACGTTGTTTGTGGTATATGTCTGCAGTTCAAAGTAGTTTTTGGATATTTTAAAAGTAGAAAATTTTAGTAATTCACAGGCAACAACAGTTCATGTTGATCACAGTATGAGTACAGTATGTTATTGGTAAGTTTAGTTCAAGTATTAAACGGCAAACTTTATATTTTGCTGTGGAGTACCGTCTTCAACTATTAAGAAATTGCTGTTTAAGTAAATTACAATAATAACACAATAAAAAAAAAAAAACAGTAAAATCCCAGAGCTGCCAGTTTCTACTATAATGTAAAAGTAAAATTTGTTCCAGTGTGTGGATGTTGTATTTACTGTGCTATACACATGCAATGTGCCTTAAAGTATAAAAGAGGAATGGTACTCAAAATAAAGAACATAAATTATGACAAAGTAATATATATTATGCATCACATTTGAGTTAGTTTAAATATTTAAACTGTGCGTTATGCCTCCTTCATGCCATGGGTACCAGAAAGCAAACATCGAGGATACACCTGTGCACTCTCGCTCCTCCCAGAAGCTTTCCTCAATCTTCTCCCCTCGAGATGCATTTTAGGAACTGAGAAATCCTCCACGACGCCTCGCCAAGACTAATTTCCGGGGCGCGAGCGGGAGGACGGGGGAAGACGAGGAGTCTCAAAATAGCGAACCGAGTCGGGGCCTCTGGTGTTTTGCTCGCAGTCTGATCCGCGACTCCTCAGTGACTCAGGTTCCTCGTCTCCTCCGGTCGTCTCTCTGCCAGTTCGCTCCCACCACCAACACCAAACCATCCAGCCCTGCAGCTCGCCGTGTCAGACGCCACATTTACCTCCTCCGTTTCTAAACCAAGCCAACCGGCACGCTCGGAGCTAGCAGCCACGAAGCGCGGCACACTTCAACATTCCCACGCAAGCCGCTCACCGGCAGCAGCCTCCTCGTCTCTGGTTTCCCACTGCTGGTTTCCCTCTCTGTCTGCAATAAAACCTGTTAAACCGAGTCTGCTGCGTTCTGCATTTGGGCCCTGACCATTAGCCGTAACACAAGTGTGATGTGGAAACTTGAGGCCTCTAAGCACATGTGTAGTAAGAGTGGACACTTTTGTCTAGTAGTTAAAAGTATTTGATTATTCATAGATGCTAAATTAGGGGGGATGAAGCAATTTCAGCTTATTTTTGAACCTTTTTTGACATCGATCAAAACATCTGTAGGGGTGCTTTACCTTGTTAACGTGTCCATATGGTGTTTTTTATATGCTAGAAGACACATCATGAGCTCAATAGGCAGTCAACGTTGTGGTATTTCTGTACCAATGACCATCAGAAAACAAAAACAGATTCAGACTTTAAATATGTTTACAAACCCGAGGAACCAAGCTTTCTATATATTTTTCTGAATCTGATTTTTATGTAATATGTAACTTTGACACGCAGAGTTTACAAAGTTTTTAAGGGTTCAATCAATAACCAGAGAGCGACTCTGAATATTGATCGACTAATAAATTCCAACTGAAGTTAAGAAAAAGAAATACACGAGAATTTAACGGTGGAAAAAAAAAAAACCTCAACTATTCTGCTTCATGAGGAATGAGCTCTTTGATCATATCAGATTGACGGCGATCTAGAAAAATCCAAAAGAAACATTTAGCGCCTGAAAATGCGAGTATCGGCTTTTCCAACTGTGCTGTCCATTTTAAATGAGTCAGAAAAACACAAACCTGACATCTCCAAAATAATAACCGAAAACAAACATAGAAAGAAAGTAATTGAGAAAACATGTTTTGCAGCCTGAAAATGTTGCATTTGGAATTGAAATGTTACTAGCATGAGTTAAGCTTAGATTGTAAAGAAAAGTTAAAAAGTTTGAGGAGTTTAACAAAAATGTTCAGGATTTTTTCCCCCACCAACAGATGATGATTTACATGTTGCACACGAGGGTCACGAGGGTCACGAAACAGCCAAACTCATCCCAACCAAATCCTTGAAAAACAGGAAGCCTGCAAACACACACACACACACACACACAAAAACACATCTATCAAGGAAGACCCGTGGCTCGCTGTAGGGTCAGCAGGCCCCCTGTGTTTTTCAAGGCTTCTCTGTGAAGCACCCGCTGAGGAGAAGGAGATGTGAGGAGCGGAGAGGAGGACTCAGAGGAAGAAGTCAGATGAAAGAGCTGAAGCCCTTCAGGAGTCCTTGCACCTTGCCAAGCTTCCCAGAGGCTGGAGCTACTATTCTTATCTTCTTAGAGCTCCCTCAAAAAAAAAAAAAAAAAAAAAAGCTTTTCTCTGCTGCACTGAAAGCTGCACACACTCTTTCACATTCCCTTTTTCCTCTCGCTATATGCCCGCGCATACACATGTCAATTGTTATGAGGCGGGAGGTCCTCGCATTTCATCAGCCGAGCTGCAGTATTCGCTGAGGGGATCGGCTCTGTTCTTCAAGCCTCTCAGAAGCTCCTCCGGGTAGAAAAGATGTGTGAGTTGGAGCGCTAGTGTGCCGTCTGGGGATGCGCAGCTACACACCACACTTCCTCTATCTCCGCCTGCCTCCCGCTCCCTCTCTCTCTCTCTCTCTCTCTGCCCTTGGTTTCTGACTCGCAGCAGTGACAGCGGAGGGAGTTAGGAGTGGAGGAAGGTGGCACCAAGGTCGCAGAGCCCTCTCAGTCTGACAGAGGAGAGCGCATCAAACAAAAAGCGCCGTGGTGAATGCCCCCCTCTCTCATTTCCTGCCTGTCTCCGTCTCCCTATTGGGGTTCAAGCTACAGGCCAACACATTTATCATCAGCAGACTTAAGACCCTGTGCTTTAACTAGCTGCCATGTAAATACAAAGAACTATGTCGGCTTTATGGGTTCCCCCCCACTCTCCGAAGCCCGAACTCAGGCCCCATTCTCCAAACCGCGGCAATTAGAATGGAATTAGATGAGACCGCGGCCGTAAATTTGGCAACAAATTCCCCCCCCCCCGCCCCCCGGCTGCACAAAAAGCTCCTCGCAGCATCGCAGACAGAGGAGCCAGAGTCGGTCCGAGGCTCTGCAGCGATCGTCATCCACTCGAACATGACGCCACAACAAGGAATCTCCAATCTGCCTTCGCCTCATTGATGTTTTTAGTGGACCTCAATTACTGAGTGACTGCATCCCGCTGTTCCACCAGTCAAAACACTGCCTTTTCTTCAGGAAATATTTTCACAGCACCATAATTGCTTCCATCTGTAGCTACGCTGTGGCAACACTAGCTATGTCATTACGGCTGAGTGAGTTCACAGCGAAAAACGGGTGGCGAATGCGTGTGTGTGACTGCGAGTGCGTCGGCCTGGATGCATGCACTCGTCGGGAAGCCGTTTTTTTTTTTTTCATCGACACAAAGGAGATTCGAGGAACAACATGAGAACGTGTTGGGCGTTGCTGCAGCAAACGCCTGCCTCATATTTCCATTTGATGGCTAGTTTAGCAGCGTCGACTTTAGCTGATGAGCTGCCTGTGCAAATACAATTCGACTTGATCCCCCAGAAGGCCTGTAAACAGCAAAATAAAACGAGGGGAAGCGTTTAGCTCATAGCTGCCGGAGGATTCAGGGACTTTCTGACACGATTTTGGATGCAAGAATCTTTCCTTCGGAGCTAAGAGATGCTTATGGCAAATTAAAAGAGCGAAGCCGGAGCTTTGACAGATCATTTATCCAGTGTTTACGCTGTAACTGATTGGCCTGTCAGCAAAGGTCGCAACCTGGGAGAAAAAAAAAAAACTCCCCCGAAGCCGGCCGATCGACACGTCGCCGTAACCTGCCGCAAGTGGATCTGACATCCTATACCGACTGTCGACGCCTGAACCGAATCTGGCTCATTACTCTGTTTGCAGAAGTGGTTTATACGACCTGTCACATGCACTTTCACACGTGCTCATCTCTCTCGCAAACACACACAAACAACACTCGGAGTTCGTTTGGTGGTTTCTGTCAGCGGAGCGTGTTCTACTCAAACATCATTAAAACTAAATCCAGCATAAATCCAGCTGCAGTTTGTCACGCCGGCTGAGATGTCCACTGTGAAGAGCCTACTAATTTAGAGGGTGTATTAACGGCTCTGTTTTTTTTTTTCCTGCAAGCACAAATTGTGAGTACAAACCCCTGAGCACAGATGGGTGTGACCGGCTAATTTGGGCAGTTTTAGACACCGGAGGCGCTCAGATCGGAGGGAGCACGGATCTAACTGGGAAAGAGGAGGAAAAAATTAGGCTTTATTAGGAAGAGGGACACGATATCAGCAGGTGGAGGCAGGGCTGGCTTTACTAATTAGCCAATCATGTCAGTTTCCTATTGGGCCACCACCACATTCAAGCCCTCCAAATAATCAGTTTGCAAAAAAAAAAATAGGATGAGTGTTTAGTTTTATTACTGTTAACACTGATGAAACTAAAAAACGCAGCTTTTATACTCCTACAATAGACATTTTAGCATCTTGGTTAAACGTGCGAGTGACAGTTTATTAGCGCATTGTGCAAAAAATCTGAGAACATATTTATTTCATCAAATCCTGGCGTTGTATAAGAATTGATTAAATAATTGATGAATCTACTCACACTGCTGACCCGAGTGTAAATATGCACATTGCTCAAATTACAGACACCAGATGGAACAAACGCGTCTTCATTACTACCGTGTGACGGGTGCATCTATTCAAACAAATGCACTACACGAGATTGGAAGCATGCATTTGCCATTAATTACACTGAAACTGGCTTTTTTTGGAAGCAAATTTGCGAAGCTCGCTACACAAATGCGAACATGATTTCGGCTACGTCAGCCCTCGTGTGTGTTGCGTCCAAGAGATTACCAGACAACGGTGAAGTACCTGCTGAGCCCAGAGATTTACATGAGACACACATGCATGTACACACACACACACATAATTGAATACAGATATTTTCTCTGACCTCATCTCTTTCATCAAAGTGTACCTCCCACAACACATCGTCTCAATTAGACGTTGAGCTCCCCAAACTGAGCTTTGATCAAAGCCGGTTTAGAGGAACGGCGCGTCTCTGCATACTTAAACTAATATTCGGTATGTGTGTGTGTGTGTGTGTGTGTGTGTGTGTGTGTGATTTTTGCTTCTAATAAACGCACAGAGAGCCATGTATAACCACAAGTCAATACATTTAGCCACACTCAACTTCCTCGCAATTTCCCATTAGGAAACCGATCTCACACTGTGGACTCACGGCGACACAGAAAGACATTCCTTTAGCGACGGTGTCGAGGGAGGACGCCGTCCCCCATTTTTCGAGGAAAAAAGAAAACACTAAAGACGAGAAAAGTCGTGCGAAGTGAGGAGACGGGCAACAGCTGTGTGATATATGAAAAGGGAGAGATTAAGAGGATACGAGGCAGGTGGCTCGCATCGCCTCGACAGAGTTACAGCCTGGCCGCGAGCCCGCTGAGGAGGCCGCTGACAGCGCCTGTGACACGGGAGACGCCGGTGGCACTCTCAGTCCATTTGTCACAGCCGCCCCGGCCAAGCAGCCATGAAAACAGAGGCTCCGTCTCCCCTCCGTCCTGCACCTTTTCTCCAATCTCCAAGCTTTCATCCACTCTCGCCCTTGTGTGTGATTACCTCTGCGCCTCCTCGCCTTTTCTCCACCTCCCATGACTTTCTTTCTTGCCCTCTCTCCCCCCCTTGCTCCTGCTCCTTTTTCTATATTCACCCTCATGACTCCACGCTTCTGATCCCCTGAACCGTTTCCCCCCCCCTTTTCCATCCTCAAAGTTTGCCTCCTTCCTGTGATCTCTCAATCCCTTACTCATTCTTTTTGCTCCGCTCTCTACTCCTTGATCTGATTTAGCCGGCCTCCCCCCTCCCTCCCCCGTTCCCTTTCGCTCTCCTCAGGCCCATTCCTTCCCCCCGCCGCCTCCCCTCTTGCAGAATCACCCTTGATATCTATTCGACTGCCATCAGCCAGAGAAGAGATGAAAATCGATTCTCCTTCCAGCAACTGCTCCTCTCTGGTTAAGGAGAAAGGGGGAGGCAGTTAGCTGGGCTCTAAGTAAGGCCATACATCCATCTCCCTTTGAGGTCTGATGACAAGGCTGCTCTGAAATCAGTGTAGCTCCGACCGAGGCCGGGGAGAGATGAGTTAGAGGAGAGGCCCCGAAGCAGCAGCAGCAGAGGAGCAAAGACTGTGGTGCAAAAAATGACTTGCAAAAACATAACTAGCATAATTTCCCCTTAAAAAAAGCCCCAGAATATCGCCAACCTTACAGTGAGGGGTTGTTCAGCCAATTTACAAAAACTAATTTAAACATATTTTTTCACTCACAGAACCTGGGGCAGGGTGTAGTTGTGCAGACAGTTGCGGTTTTGTAGGAAATTTTGTTTTACACGCTCAAAGCGTCGAAAAACAGTCGAGGGGAAAAAACAGTAAGAGGCTCAGATGCTTAAATAAAATAAGGTCACATAAAGGTGATCCAGTGAAAGTAAATATTGTCCAGTGGCTAAATAACAGTAGACTTGTTTTAATTAATCACTGTTTACATGAAGTTCTCATTGTTTCTGGTCTATGATTCCTTAAATTTAGGCCATTGGCGGTTGTCAATAGTTCTTCCAAAGAGGGATTTTTTTGCCAGTAAACTTCTCGTATGGTTTCAAGCTACAAGAGGAAATAAACTATCTGGTTGGTTTCAAGGAAAAGTGCAATAGATTAGAGAGCAGTGTAGCCAGGAAAAAATAAATGCACTTTCCTATCCCTATACCATGAAGCATCTCATCTTTTGTTCCATTTCAGGCTGATTTAGGTGACCCTTAAATGTTACCACATAACTATGTTTTTTTCTATTGAAAAAAAACATTTTAAACCATGTTTTTATGGTAATTTATGGTTAAAGTTAACTTTTCCTGCAACTGGAGGCCAGAGAGGGAATTTTTTAGTTCGAAACGAGGCTACAGAAAGTGCTCCTCCACAAGGAAAGAAGTAAGCAAAGGGAAAGTGAAAATGAGTTTGCTGAATTTCCCCACAGAGAGATAGATAGGCCAGATCATATCTCACCTCTCATCTGCCGGGTCAAGATACAGACAGGTGGAATGAGTCCAATATAGAGATATGAAATATTCAGCAAGCGAAAGCCTTCTGTCTGTTCCACCGACCCGAGTCCCCGAGGAGTTTGTGTTTGCGAGCATCTGTGTTTGTTTGTAAGCGCGCAGGTGTAAAGAATGCGTCCTGTATACACGGAGAGAATATGGCGGATGAAGAGAAGCTCTGAGAAAAACGCTGATAGACACATTTAGCGAGAGTGTGCAGGCAGTTTTCAAAGTCTTAACGGTGTCAGTGACAGTTTGTCATAACAAGCCCATTGAAGCTGCGACTCTGTCTTCCCCCGACTGAATATTGCAATTGCAGATGGCTGAAAGAATCTTTGTCTTACGGAAAGACAAAGAAAGATGGATTCGGCACGAACTGGGGACAGGAAACACTGAGGAAGGCATCCATAACAGAGACAGTGAGAGTGTCAAATGGAAAAAAAGGGCGAGATATGATGAAAAGATTGGCCGTGGCACCAAGTTCATCACAATATCTGAGACAAAGTGCTGTCTAAGCGTTGGTGGCAGCTGTCAGATAGATGCTGGCTCGCGTTCCTGCCATGCCAGCCCAGCAGCTCCTGTTCATCTTGTGACAACAGAGCTAACCTCTGTCAACAGAGCTCAGCTCGGGCATATTTCAAGACGGGATCAGACGCTGGACCAAACATGCCTCAGAGCTCTACGGTTCCTCAAAGGCAGGGCTGCAGAGCAGGACAGTACATCTTTATGTAATATTGCTCCAAGGCCGATAGATGCCAGAGCGCTGCACGCTTTCATCCCAGTGTACCTGAGTGGACGGGTACAAATCTGAAACACGATACACGTATCTGTAGTCAGTTTAAAGGAGCACGCCACTAACTTACTGTCAATTTAAGAGTCACAACAAGTCAGATGTGATCAAAAAGTTCCAGGACTGTGTGTGTGAATGGAGCACCATGTGCATGCAGCAACCCTCTGCCAGACCAGTGGTACACACATTTTTTTTCATCATTGGTAGGTGCAGTTTCTCCACTGACTGCAAACTACAATGGAAAAGAATTTCACTTCGAGGAATCTCACTGGTGGTGAGAGGTGGGTCTCTAGCTACCACAGAGAGAAAAAATGTAGTTTTCACCTTTTTTTTCCCCATAATAAATGTCTATATTCTTTTTAGCTCTTCATTATAACAGCCTGTTCCTGCTGACTGCAGTATGCCATTGGTCCATTTTATGCAGAACTAGAGTCAAATGATGCATTCAACGTCTGCTTTAGCAGGAGCCTGGTGAAGAAAGCCAGTTTAACAACCAGCATGGTGATATCCATTATCTTTAATTGGGTTTTTAGGTTTAGGATGTCTAGCTTGGAGTCTCTATGCAGCGTGGGTTCTCTCCGGGTTCTCCGGCTTCCTCCCACACAGTCCAAAAACATGTTGAGGTTAATTGGTGATTCTAAATTGTCCGTAGGTGTTAATGTGAGTGTGCTTGGTTGTCTGTCTCTAAGTGTGACCCTGTGACAGACTGGTGACCTGTCCAGGTGTCCCCTGCCTTCACCCTGAGTCAGCTGGGATAGACTCCAGCCCCCCATGACCCTAGTGAGGATTAAGCGGTGTATAGATAATGGATGGATGGATGTCTAGCTTTTTTAAACTTGCTTCAAACTGCCCCCTGAAGGAGCCTGTTTTCTGTTTTCTTCAATGTCCACATGGTTGTACACTACTACTCAGGCTAGAGTTCTACTGTAAAATCCTCATGTGTCTGAGGGACAACTTTTGGCACAAACCACCTAAACTGGGACGCGACAGCAGGCGGGCGCTCCAATGTTATGTCTGCTACAACACAAAGATTACACATGGGGTGTTTTTGGGCCACAACAACACAAATGTCGCTCTCCATCCACCCTACTAGCTGGATTTGGCTCCCTGTGACTTCTGCCTCCTCCCCAAATGAATTTAAAGTAGAAGAGTTGCCATTTTTACTCTGTTTTAGAGATTCAGCGCTCATCGCAGATGGTGTTGGACATATTGTATAAATATGTGTGAAACCACAGGTCACACTGTGCAAAGCAGGGTCATGTTTATGAGCGCACACACTCAGTCCTGGAATTTTTTGATCAATCCTTGTATTATGTCGCTCTGGAAGTAGCTGATCTTTGGTTGAAATAAAGAACAGAAGTTAATTAATGGATATGAATGAATCAGAATGACGAGCTGTTTAAATGTGAGACATTCAAATTGGTAAGATATTTAGTGAATACATGGGTGCTGATGGAAATCTTGTATTAGCGGAGATTTGTTTTCACATGATCGCTTGAACTGAGCTCAGCACAGCGTCCCGATTAATTGTAAACACTGTTGTGTTGTGAGTGCGTCTTATGACAGAATACAATTCAGTTCATCCATTCGTGTAATACATTTGGCTTTTGCCTAAAGCGATGCACAAATGAGGCACAATCTGAGCCACCGGCAGATGAAGGAGATGCCACGAAGTAAGAAGAAGTGCAGCAGTCCTCAGTTTCATATTGCACCTGACACAAGTGCCCAAGTTCCAGGTTTCAGGTGTATGCACAAAGGCACAAAGGCATAAAAAATGACAGATATATACCGAGGTGCAGACAAAAGTTAAGTGATCTCTGCTACTGCTGCTGTAGGGAAGTGAAATATGAAATAATCTTGATGTAACCTGCAGTGATGTGCTGATGGAGGAGCTTTGTTCTTTGTTCAGTACCAGCGTTTGACCCCGAGACCTTGCAGCCGACCTCCACTTATAGCACACAGAGAAGAATCCAATACCAGAGCTTGTAAAACACTCCATTAGTTAACTGAGTAATTATGTTCATCTCTCACCCACTGGTGTTGTACAGAACTAGAGTAATGATCATCCAAGTTGTGCTTTTAATTACAATCCTCCTGTATGTGTTTGCTGAAGTGAAGGTCCCTCTTGGTAGAATTTGTAGGAGGAAATTAATCTCACATTTTTCACCCAAGTTTATGATAGTTTATAAAAAAAAACTTTTAGGAATCAAAAGCAGAACGGATGCACAATCGGTGGTAAATATAACCCACCGTGTGGAGGATCATGGGTTTGTGTTCAGGAGCAGGACCAGCGGTTTGACTCCCTCACATGTTCTATAAGGCGCCACACATGGGCCCAATGAAGACAAACGGCTAGCTTAGCTTTGCCATGCACAGAGTGAGCATCAGCCATCAATTACCGAGGCCGTCCCCTGTGGTTTCAGTGGTCAGAGGACCTGAAGTGAGAGAACAGCATCAAACAGAGCGCCCATCTGAAAAAGGATTAGAGTTGTACGCGGGTTCCGATTATGCAATATTTATCTGTTCTTTTCTCAGGGAGCACGGCACATGAACTCGGGGAACTTTCAGAAGCAAAGGATTAATTTGCACGCATTGGAATTAGCGCTTAGATCAAAGCGAAAGTGTGTGTGTGTGTGTGTGTGGGGGGGGTGTCATGGGAGTATCCAAAACCTCTGCGCATCTAGAATAGAGATTTGCTGGTTACCACTTCTATTTTCATAATGATATGGAGAAAGAAAAAAGGGAGACATCAAGGGGGGAACTCAAGCCGGAGTTGAATATAATTAACCACATGTATATGGAACAAAAAACCTACCAGACCAAAGCAAAGATAGCATACGAGTTAGGAGAGAGTAAACAGAAAGAAGAACAAAGTTCGCTAAAACACACACAGAGATTTTCGTGCCGGAGACGGAAATGAGTCTAGCAGAACCGTCTTTCGTGTTGGTTCTTGGTGGTTACTCCTGGGAGGCGTGAGATACTACAGAGCACTGAGGTGGATTGGGACTTGTCTCGGTGTTTATTTGTGGATTTCCTCTGTATAAATTGAAACTACCCGGCTCCTTCCTCGCTCTTACTGTATTGTTGTTTACCCTGACGATACACGAGTTATGTAAGGATCTGGGCAGAGACAAGAGAGCTATTTGCTTTAACACTTGTAGGCAAACACACACACACACACACACACACACACACACACACAAACAGGCTGACTCCTCTTACCGTCACAGTCACCCAAGTGGGCCACGTTTCCCTGTTCAACATCTTGCTCGAATGGCAGTCTGTAGAGGAGAAGAGACACAGTCATTAATCAGACGACACAGAGGCGCAGCAACTCGGTCACTGACACACAGCACAGATCCACTCTGATAGAGGAAAACTATCTCAATGTTACAGCTAAGGACGAGTCACAATGGAGTGTAAATCTCCACCGGCTCCTTTAGATCGAAGAAAGCTTTGTTTTTATTTTGATAAAGGGAATTAAAAAAATAAAATAAAATAAAATCATTAAATCTGAAAAGAGCCGGAGAGGCCCTTGAGCTGCCTAATATCCCACAATAATCACCATTATAATTTTAAGATAAGCACTTGTGCCTGCAGCGACAATAATTAAGCTAATTAATGCAATGAATTCTAAATATTTCTAGGTCAGCGCGGGTCTTAACGTTAGATATCGTCGCTGTGGATATAAACTCCTTATCTTGAGGTATTACAGTGGTTTTAAGGAAATCTGGTTTACTCATTAACATGCACCTTAAGGAGCTTCTTAAAAATATATCATACGATTATTCTATCAGCGTTATGGAAACCCTATTATAGATTTAAGGGAGCAAAAAAAAAAAAAAACAATTTGTCATATCAGTTTAATATTCAACAAATCCTAAAGCTGTTCTTGGTTTTGTGTAATTCTTGAGAAATTATGACATATTGTATTTCTACAACTCATTTCCCATTCGGGCGACGGGGGAGCGCGGAAAAACTCAGCAGACAATAACATATGATGAAGTGAGGAAACGGAGAGGAAATGAGAACAGCTTACAGGCCAGGTGCTCACAAAGACAAACACAACTGCTTTTAGTTATGGTTCACGTCTGGGGGGAAACGGCACCGAGTTGCAGCGGACGGGCTGAGCGCGAGCGCACAGATCTATAAGCCTGCAGGCTGCGCTCAGTACAGAGAAACACTGCTAATGAAGTTCAGGTGGATGGAAAGACCTCGAGTTAAGTGATTTAAGTAAAATGTGTGAGAAAGTGTTCTTTCTGCTCCTTTTCCCAACAGCACAGCAGTGGACAATGCACAGGCCACATTCTGAAGCAGACTGGACGAAGACACGCTAGAATCGATGGCATTTGATTTATAAAACAGGGTGGCACAGTGGTTAGCACTGTTGCCTCGCAGCAAGAAGGTTGCCGGTTCATGTCCCAGTGGGGGCACCAGAATCTTTCTGTGTGGAGTTTGCATGTTCTCCCCGTGCAGCGTGGGTTCTCTCCGGGTTCTCTGGCTTCCTCCCACACAGTCCAAAAACATGTTGAGGTTAATTGGTGATTCTAAACTGTCCGTAGGTGTGAATGTGAGTGTGCTTGGTTGTCTGTCTCTAAGTGTAGCCCTGTGATAGACTGGTGACCTGTCCAGGGTGTCCCCTGCCTTCGCCCTGAGTCGGCTGGGATAGACTCCAGCCCCCTATGACCCTAGTGAGGATTAAGCGGTGTATAGATAATGGATGGATGGATGACACATTTTGAAATGCAGTTGGATTGTAATACATGCACAAGGTTTCCATTCTGATTTCAGTGTTGGTACTTTACACCCTAACATGCAGATTTACACCAAAACGCATGATAAGAAATAGTTAAACTTTATTATTGCTGCATGCATTTTCTTGTGCAGAATTAAAAGAGAAGATTGGTAACACTCTCATATCTAAATATGAAGCGACACTATTAACTCAGCCCAACATGGAGACTGGAAGCAGGGAGTTCGCCTGGCTCCGTCCAATTCTACCTCTGAAGCTCACTTTAGAGTTGCGTGCTGGCACGATTTCTTGGCCTGAGCTAAACTAACTGAGGGCAAGAGAACAAATAGCCTACAAGTTTCTTGTGGCACTTGCCAAGCTGTCGTTGTAAATAAGAAATAGTCTTTAATGACTTGTCTTGTAAACTAAAAAAAAAAGCATATTTCTCAAAATATCAAATTATTCCATGTTTTTAAAAATGCCTCTGACTTTAACGCATGAATTGATGTGATTTGTTCGGCATAAATTGTCAGAAGTGCCCAAACAGATTTGACTCAGAACCAAACTGTTAAAACTTAGACCCACAGCTCAGAAGCTCAAGTGACTTGATGCAAACCTTTAAGTAAGAATGCCGTGAAGATACTGACTGAAATGGAAGGAAGGTGTGTACACATGCATGGATGTTGTGTTACACTGTAATGGAGCTTTTTTATTTGTTCACAATTCTGCACTGAGGCAATGTTTGGCCTTCAAACCACATCTGAGGAACCGGGGGCAGGAGTAGGATGCTGTATTGACCTCAGCAAGTCGGTATCGTGCAATTAGCTAAAGGCTCCAGCAGCAGCGCAGCCAACATTCGTTCTTTTAATGCCTGAAAAACACTGTGACAAATGAGTCCGAGTGCGCCGCGAACGTACAGCGGTTGTCATCTTAATAAAGAATAATGCTTCGTGTTCAGTCGGCTGCTCACACACTGTGGGTCATTTACTTTGTATACATTAGCTTTCGCCTGTGGGTTTGTGTGTGTATTTCTTTTTCTTTTTTTACAGTTGGATTTTTATTTCTTGCACAGTCTCCCAGGTAGATTGGATCATTATTTAAAAGATGCCGTAATGAAACAGAACCTGATAAAGACCACATGTGTGTGCACGGTGAACGCTGTGGACAGAGCGTTCAGCTGGTACTCCAGGGAGTATCGCCGCAGTTGACAGGACTTATGTAGACGGATTATGGGGCAACTTAAAGTAATTTAATAAATATATTGATATATTGCCGGCTTTGACGCCTGAACACTTGACGCGGCAATTAAGAATGTATGAATAGCTAGCAAGAGAGCCGAGAAGATGAAAGTAAGCTAAAAGAAATACATGAAAGATTGAAATCTCCACCATCTGCAACCAAGTGCTACAAACGCAAATTTAAACCAGCCTAAATATAACGAAAAAAATCAAGTAACAAGCACTATGCATGCATTCAAATGGACACATTTCTGGCAAAAGAAGCTGAAATCAGCATCTAGAAACAGTGCATTGTCACATTATTCCAACTGGCACAAGCTGAAAAGACAATCAGACAGAAATTAGGACAACATATGCAAGCAGGTAAATCAAACTAACTTTCCTGGCAGCCAAAGTGCTGAAACATCGACTACAGCTGAACCTCCAAAACTTGTCTTCCTCAGAAACTGCCCAAATTTTTTAAAAAAAACAAAAAAAAAGTTACATAAGGCCAACTGCTGCGCTCTCTCCTCTGGCGTCACTTTGCAAAGAGAGGTTGCATTATTCCACAAAGAGGAAATCCACAGTAACTCGATGCGGGATCGATTGCCGAGTTGACCGCCCTTGGTAAATCTAATCAGGAGCAACATAGAGGCCTTTAATAATATAAGCAGGCAGCCTGAGGTGGTCTTTAAGGCCCATGTTGTCTGTTCAGCTGGCACTACACCTGTGTTTGAAGGCCTAATTCAATAAGCGGCTTGACTAAAGAGAAATTTGATTTCACTGGAGGGAAACCAGCCACAACTGGAGGTGAGCTGTCAAGGCGGACCGCTGCGTTTCAGACAACACAACGTCTGGGTGGATGCGCGACACAGACGGCGTTACACAAGAGAGAAACAAACACAGAAAGCCACTCAGTCACACCACCAGCACGGCGCTTTATGACCGCCACTCGATAACACGTGAAGTGAAGGAGCATTGTTTAGGATCAGACATCTTGAATCGATAAGTACCCACAGAGGAGACTGTGTGACAGGCTGCTTAGAGGGCACAGATGTTGCTTAAATAGTAGGCAGCCAGAACCAAGACTTCCAGAGCAGATAAATAATATATGGGGCGTCTCTATGGGTGGTCTCCGAGGTCTGCTGCCAGAAAAATAACCTTGAGAGGGGTGAAAAACTGGGAAATAAATCAAATCAAAACAAAAAATGGTGGATCAAAAAAAAAAGTGGGAGCAGAGAAACGGATGTAAAGGCTGTAAGTGAAGCAGTGTGTTGATGCAAATGGAAAGGTGTCATACCTGGTCCCGGGTCTGAGGAAAGAGCAGGTGCTTCCTCTGGTCCAGCCACAGTACGGATCCCTGGAGGCGATGCAGTTCCTGCAAAGAGAGAAGAAAGAAAAAAAAACCTCATTTGAGTGATTGAACGTCTGAGGTTCTCAGTTCGACTTAATGAAGCCTCAGAGTCAGATTCTGCTCTGCTTGAGCGTGACAACCACAAATTTCACACATGAAATAAGGGCAACAGTTGACTTATTTCCATTACCAATTACTTTAATAATCACTTTTTCTTATTGGTTTGATTATTGGTTTAGCTTATACGACGTTATCCCAACTAGAACTTATTAAGCTGATACTTTTTATCTGATCAACTACAAATACTGATACAAAGTTTTGGTGTGACACCTTTTTTTTTAAAATTCCACCTCGAAGGAAGCTACAAATTTTCACTTTTCCACCTTGTAAAACCTGCTCGATAATGTTATTCATCACAGTGAATATTTTGTCATCGCTGTCACAATGGCAGTACTGGGCAAGGTGCTAATGCACGTGAGAGAAGCAACGCATATCAAAGAAGTTGTACTTGCGACTGAAATAAAGTAAGAATTATCCTGATAGTTCATTCTTGACTTTCCGATAGTAGTTATACAGACAAAACAGACTTAAGTAGATTTTTCCAGGATTTCCAAACACATTTCTTTCCAAACTTTCAGAGCTTAGAGCTGAAACCTGTGGAAAACCTCATAAGTGGATCTTGAGTTAAGACTTTCCTGAGACTAGTTTTAGGAAATTCCTCCGTTCTGAGATTGAAGTCGTCCAACAGCAACCTTCACCATTTTTTTTTTCCCCTCCCAAAAAACGGTTTCTAAATGTCAGTATTGCCTGGGGCGTGTCTTCTGAGTTTGATTCTCAGAGAATATGCATCACATATTAGACACTTTAACACCATCTTTTACTCCATATTTTTACTCAACCTCCTCATGTCCTTGGCTGCAGCCAACAATCTTCCTGCTCGCAGCGACTCTGCCACACAATGATAATGGAATGCGGACAAAACCACAAAGCCACTGAAATGTGCGCTGTGAAAGACTGCCAATATCTTGCAAGTCTTTGTAAGTTAATTTTCATACAAGACTTGTGTCAAGAATAAAAAAAAAAAAATCACACTTGGAAAGAAGGGACTCATTCTAAAAACTTGTGCCAGCAGCAAAGTGAAACGTGCTGCTCGGGATGAGTCAGTACTGACCAATTAAACAATATGTGGAACCTTTTGACAGTATGCTTTACTAATTATAGTTTATACATCCAAAGGACAAAAGCTTTAGTGGTGAGGCATTTCATAATGATCCTAACGTGTCCATATAGTGGTTTTGTGCATGGGTTTTGTTTCCATGGCAACAGTATCTTGACAACACATCATCACTCAAACTGCATGGACTAGCATCTCTCCTCGCTGTGATATTTTCTGCCTGACAGATCATATAGCTTGCGATACGCAGGCATGGGCAGAGCAAGTTTCTTATCCAGTAGAGACAACAGGGCCTTTCTACAAAAAAAAGTAAGATTTTCAACTATGAGCGCTCAGAGCAGCTGCACAAAGAAGGCGCCGCACCTTAAAAAAAAAGCCGCATACATTCTCTCTTCATGTAGAACAATTGGAAAAAGATGCATTTGCTTGAAAAACTCGGCCTTAAATGTCTAAAACGGTTCTTTAATGATTTACCTTAGGCTTGCTGGGTGACTAGTTTGTAATGACGTGAGGTTAAACAAGGTCAAAAGGTCACATCTGTCCACTCTGTAAAGCAGGCTGTTCCTATAAAATGGTAAATTAACAGGAATTTGTTTTAAAATAACTTTTACCTACAGCAGAAAAGCACCAGCGCTACATCAAAAATGTGTGTTGGTTTTGTTTCTATGACAACGATCCCTTGGCAACATATCATCTGTCTAACTACAAGCATCACTCCTTGTTGTAAACACTTCTGCCCGACACATCAAACAACCTGCGATGGACAGTAATAACCCCAACAAGCTGCAGTAAAGACTGCAAGATTTTCCCA
This sequence comes from Stegastes partitus, assembly GCF_000690725.1. Lineage (NCBI taxonomy): Eukaryota > Metazoa > Chordata > Actinopteri > Pomacentridae > Stegastes > Stegastes partitus. The sequence goes on along the minus strand of NW_007578063.1, from coordinate 210,922 downwards.
CTATGAGCGCTTGGAGCGGCGCACAGTAAAGGAAGCGCACTCTGAAAAATAGGCCGTATGAAGCTGCATCCTCCCTCCAGATAGAACAATTCAAAAAAGATGCTGGTGATCAGAAAAACTCAGCTTTACACAGTTCAAACGGTTCTTAACTGATACGTGTGGTTGCTAACGGTACAGTTTGTAAAGATGAGGGATTAAACGAGGTTAAAAGGTCATATCTGTACATACTGTAAAGCAAGGCTGTACTATAAAACGTTGAAAAATAACCTTTGAAATGTTTAAACAGGATTAAAGCCGGATGGAAGGAAATCTGTACATCAACTACGAGCGTATTTCAAAAACATCCTCCTTCCTTTCCACCCTTAGGCTGTTTGTCCATATAGCGTTTTCCTGGTGCTCCAGGGAGTACGCTGTTGCTTCATCAAAAATGTCTGTGGGTTATACAGTAGCATCCCTCTGATATTTTCTGCCTGACACATCATACAGCTTACGATAGAGAGGCACGGACAGAACAAGCTTGTTACCGCAGCCCCTTTCTGAAAAGTTCTATGATTTTTAACTAGGAGTGGCTGCATAAAAAAAGGCAGCGCGATCTAAAAAAAAAGGCTCCATTTTCATCAGAAACTACTGGAATGGTTCTTAAATGATAAGCTGCGAGCCTGCTAGATGGCTAATTGTACAGTTTGTAATGATGAGGTCAAAAGGTCACATCTGTACACACTGTGAAGCAAATACAATCAATAAGAATGTATTGAGAAACAACAGAAAAACCAAACGGGATTAAAGCCGAGTGGAAAGAAATCTGTGCATCAGCCGTAACCACGCAGAACAAAAAAAATGCAAAGCGCTCGCAAAACACTAAAGGTTAAAGAAGCAGACCTGGAGCCGCTCAAGCGTGACTAAGAAAATCTCGAGCCCACTCGCACACAGTAAATTAACTCTCGTACCGACATGGAAACACACACTAAAGCGCACCTCGGAAAACATGTGAGCGTCTCCTTTAATGTGCTCCGGATTACACGCCTGTATGACTCACCTGGTTCAGCGAACACGCCGCACGGCTCGCTGGCGTGTGCCGGTTTTTGTTAGTGTGTCGGCGGACCCCGGACGTGGCCACACAGCCACGGGCGGCGAGGCTCGGCAAAGCGCGCCAGCCGGGAAACGGAGAGCCTCGGCGTCGCGTGGGCGTGAGGCAGGTGGAATATCATCGCTTCAAATACGTGCATCTTTATGTTTAATTACGGGGGGTTAAACGAACTTGCACCTTTTCGTAAATGCCCCCCGCTGCGCATCCATTTAACACCCGAAAAGCTGCCAAAATAGCTGAGCAACTTTTTCACAGGGCCTTCTAAGCGAGAACACGTCAACTTGAAATGGAATAATATCATAATAGCACATTCGTCGGTAATTATACCTCATTAAAACCCAGTGCAAATCAAGGTGTAATGGAATTATTGAACTAGCGCAGGATTCTTTTACAATCTGTGCTGCAACAACCTTTATTTATTTAGAATGTAATACGACACATTTTCAGGAAATAATATCACTTTCTCCTAAAATGAGTTTAAAGTAAATAATACAGCATTACTTTTAATGGCATGAAGCTTTAAAGGGTTTATAGCTGTAACAGGTTCCTATCAATTGACTGGCCTCTTTTATTGAAGTTTAAACATCTCAGTGTGATGCAGCAGTTGACAGATTATCATTGTGCCGAAAATGCAGAGTGACAGATGTTATTAAGATGTTGTGTTGTGCTATTATTTGCAGGAAAAGTCAGGGCGACTACAGATGGCAGAGCCATCACCGCATCTCGCTCAAGGACGCTTGTGACACTCGAGAACCTGCCCCGCTGCCCCTTTCATGTTCACGTACGTGCGGCACTTTGGTTCCGACTTACTTCATGCATCGGGAGTAGAGCTGGCACCGCGCCACCGGTACTCGGACCACACAGGAGGGGAAGGCGAGCAGCAGAGTGTGGCTCACCCGGTCCAGAGTCAGAGACAGCAGCTGCCTGGCCTGCGGAGAGTCTTCAGCGCACCTGCATCACAAACAGGCAGGCGCACATAAAACAACAAACGCATTAGGCAATTTCAATTACCGGAGCGAGGCTGCACATTAAACCCCTGACCTCACTCTGAGCATTACGCTGGGGAAAAAAAAAAAAGGCGCTCCTCGTGACTCCATGTGAAACACAACCAAACATAAACAGCTTTATAAATAAGAGCCGTAATAAAGCAGCGAGAGGCCGTCCGTGTTGCCGTATGTTACGGTGTCAACCCAAATATGCATTGTGCTGATTGTCGAAGTTTGAGGGGTCGGGCGGCCATCAAACACAGCAGCCAGGAGCTGAATCGGTTCTAATTGGCACTTAGAGCCGCGATGGCTGGCACCGACCGGCCTCCATGCAGCAGATTTATACCTTTTTATGCACATGTGCACTCATGCATCAGTTGTATCTGGATGGTTTATGGTAATAACATTGCGGTGGGCCCACAGTCATTAAGAAGAATCTATCATTCTGCTGAGGCCAAGCTGTGACTCATTCTTCACAGCCAATATCACGAAAGGCAGGAGGAAGGAGAGAAAGTGAAGAAATAAACAACTAACAAATGTAGGGCAGGAGAGAAAAAAACAAAAAGAGCAAAGAGAGAAAAGAAACTTAAAGACACAGAACCAGGCAGGGGAGGGAGAACATGTCTCTGTGTCAGTGTTACATCTCTTTCAGGTCATTTCCTGGTTCACGGTGGCAACCGGCCTATCACAGATCGGTGATTTTGATCCGTGCCGACTTCTCAAAAAGATAACTGTGTAACCTGGGGTTTATTACGACGCACCAGGTCCTTCTTTGTCCGTGGATGTAAGGTGAGGTTGAGGGTGGCCTGGCCCGCAGCTACAAATGATGTGACTGCGCTCTGTCTCCTGATTAGCCGGCCGCCCGCTGTGATAGCCGGGCAGCCGCTGACCTCCTGGTGGGCCTCACCATGCATACCAAATTAACCGTCACACACGCTGGCTGCGGTCCACAGCAGCTTAATTCATCACACAAGTCCCTCTGCCATCACTATCCGTCATTTTGTCTTATCCGGGGCAGAAATTGGTTGGAGGAGAAGACAGAAGGATTGAAACGGCACGATGTCTACAATAGGGACAGAGTGTGTTTCCAGCCAGTTGGTTCAAGAAATAATACTTTGTTTCTACTTGTTGCAGGGGAAAAAAATAAAAAATTGGCTTACATATCAGTGAATGCAATTACCACAACAGAGAGCTAGTGTTTCGAAACATGTACTTTCTTTTTTAAAATGCCTCTAATTAGCCATGGTGAAGGATAATCACCAGCCAAATCTGCCTGCATCTGTGTGACAATTTCCTTTGCCTCCACCCTGCAGTCATTTCGCCATGTGGAAGAGTGAATCGCAACAAAAGACAAAAAAAAACTGAGAACTGAAAAGGCATTGTACCCAGTTTTCATTACATAATGACGGGCGCCGGCGAAGCCTCAAAGCCTCGCGCGTCGTGTAAAAAATGCTAATTAGTCCATTCCAATCTTTTGTCTCGATCCAGATTCAGAAATGCGATTTAGCTTCAGACTGAAGATAAGAGGTCAATTTTCCTGACAGAGTGTAACTTTGGTCAAGATTAATGATAATGTGGCTTTGTCTTTTTCTTTTTTTTTTTTTGTCATTACTTTCTGATGTTTCCTCCCCCTAATGCTGTTTTACAGTATGTCTCAGGCTCATTAGAAGATGTTAAGATTTCTCGATAATGAATATTAGCAGACATTCCTTTCTTTCTGTTCTCTACATGGGAGTTGCGTCGTCTCGGATCCAGCACACAATTATGTGCATCACGCAGAATAGGTGAGGTTTTCTGCATAATTCAGGGCACGTCATGTTTCCAGGACATATCATACTCTTCTTTTTTTTTTTCCCCCTCCTATTTCTTTTCTAGGCGCATCACACCACCAGCTCCCCTCACTGTGTATACATCAAACCCAGATGTCACTTAACCCCTTCCTGGTTCTGGATGTTACCGCTGTTTGTCTTCTGTGAGCTACTGTGCTAAAAAAAAAAATAGCGAAAGAAATGTAAATATGAACCTATAGCCTGCAGCTAGTTAGGATAGCTGGTGTCACAAAGGGAAACAGGTAGTCTGACTGGAAAAAAAGGGGAAAAAAAGCATCTCTAGAGCTTGCTAATTAACATGTCACACGCTAACGTCAAGTCGAAGGAATATTCAGGCGCATAACCACCCATAAAACCGCATTGTGTCCTTTTTGCACTTTGGTTTTTGCACAAATGAGATATTGTGTGTGTTAATTAATGGACTTTAGAGGTGTTGAAAGGGTTTTTTTTTTCCAACCTTTTTTTTTTTTCCACATCTAACCGTCTCCTGGCTGAAATCTGAGCCGACACACCACAATATTATCACTTAAATCTCTTCTTTTCTGTTCGCTCAGCAGCCCATGCGTCGGAATATTGTCTTACTTATCAGGGTTGAATCCCTCCAGCTCCTCCAGGAAGATGTTGCTGTTGGTGACGGTATTGTCCTGGTTGGGCATAATGAGAAACTTGAGGATGGTGCCTCTGCTCGACCCCAGGAAGAGGACTGTGCGGTTTCTATAGGGCCCGGCCTCCGTATCCACCACAATCTTATTCAGCTGGTACCTGAACCGGAGCAGAGACAAAGAACTGCATTAATTCCACGGAGCCGTGCAGCCCATTTGGGAAACTTTCTCTTTTTTCCCATGAAAGCTAAAAGCACAAGCGAAGTGGCTCCTGGAGGCCAGTTTATGATTTAAGTGCATTAAAACTGATTGGTTTGGGTGCAAAATACGGACTCTTGTGAATTTAAATCATAATGTGCCATTTTCTCTTGAGTCGCTGCGAAATGAAATGAATTCCACCGAGAAGAAGCCGCTCGTCAAATTTGCATAATAAACTAATTACGCCAGACGTTTCAGTCATTAATAATATCAGTCAAGTAAATGGGCTTGTCCTGGAACAATAGCAGAGTGCTGCTGTGCCGCACGCCGGCCTGTGAGTCAATAGACGAGAATAGAAGCCATGTTGTGTCGGGTGTTTAATATTCCTCATACATCCAGTCCCTATAATCCCCCAGCGGCCGGTCGACAGGGGGACTCCATACGGTAGATAGCGCAGAGAGAGAGAGAGACAGGGACGCATGTATTTATGTTAGATTTGATGTGCCGCAGCTGCTCGCCTGCGAACAAGAGCTTCAACGCCAAACCTGGATAACTTCAAGCCTCAAAAGACACGTCGTCCCTACTGCGCATGTCAACATCCTGCAGGAACTCCTCCGCTAAACTTTTTATCGCTGACTTAATGCACAACATTTTTACACCACTGATTTGAAACGATGAGTTCAATTAATGTACTCGTACTGGAGATTCCAAAACAAGCAAACAACAAAACGGTGCCTGAGCATAACCATTAAAAAAAAAAAAAGCCTTTATTCTACTCTACTTGCCGCTTGTGAATATTATATTGTGGGAAAAACAAATGAATGATGCTGTTATGCAAATACGTTCTATAGATTCATTTTGCAGTCTGTCAGATATGTTAATTTAAAAAGTGCTTCCTCGTTAAGTTGATGAGAAATATAATTGCTGCACTGAGATTCTTTCACAAACTATTTGCTTCAAATTAGCAAAACGTATACACGGTTGCCCATAAAGCTGGAATAAAATTGTTTTTTTAGCCTCTTCTCATGAAATGATTGTGACAATGCGATTTATTCTTGATAGATAACGTCTATATCTTCTCAAAACTTTATTGACATCGCAATATACATACACAGTAAAAAATTAAACCACAATTAGCTTTTGCAAACTGTGTATTCAGGCTTTTAAAGAATTGGGCATACTGAAGAATAGGATTAAGGGTTTGTGGCATATTGTCCACAAGCTTGTTGATAGTATCAATGGGCAGGACGTCCCACTCTTTGGTCGGATCCCAAAGTCAGAATTTGTTTAACCTGAGTAACTGCAACTCAGTATGTAATCATTGCACCTGGTCAAAAGTGAAGTGTATACATTGAAATAAAAAGAGGAATGTGTCTGGAAACAAAAGTTATTCCAACTTCATGGGCAACAGTGTGTATTCAGGATTACGTTCAGCCTCACCTGACCATGGTTCTGACAATCCACGGTCTTTGTCCCAGCGACGGGACCGCTTCGTCCATCAGAGGATGAGTCTTGACAAAGTTCAGCATCTCATCGGGGAAAGAGTTGGAGGAATTAAATCTGGATCCTTGAACGGCGCAGCCACCGGGTCTGAGGGGACAACAAAGATTCGGCGCGTTAAGCAGAAAGGACAGAATATTTTTGAATACTTCAGGAGTCTGTGAAGACATAATTACATAATTCAGGAGTCTAGACTGTCTGAATGTCTGTATTATATTTTAAACAGGAGACTGATTTGATTTACTGAAAAGAATCGTACTTTTGGAGTATTTGGCAAAGTGGCGGATAGCTGCATGAGTCCGAGGCATAACTTTAGATTGGAGGAGAACAAGATGTGTCCTTGTGAAAATGGATTTTCCAACTCAATGTGATTTTGGACAAATTTCTACAAGATGAAGTCCTATCTGCAGCATCTCCCTGCGTTCTCCATGACGTGTGTGTGTGCGTATGATCTCATTTCACGTCGTTAATGAAACAACACAAGTATTATTGTTTGCATTCTCTCGCTATGAAATCCTATGAAATCCTACAAATGAACTGCGAATCCAACTTTGTAGATCAGCACTTTGGCGAAACTTCAATAAAGTTCAAAACGCTGCTTTCTTCTCATAGTTCTTTGATAACAACCCGAACGCAGGTGCATAAATTGATTACTGCCATCTGCACCTTGGCTTTGGGATGACTTCATCTGGAACAGGCGTCCAAATGGATTCCGGTGATTTCTGCTCCTTAAACCTCCCATCAAACACTGCAGCCAGCTGCTCCATGTCAAAGGCACAAACCGCCGAACCCGGGATGCTGCGAGGAGGGAAGGTGGAGAGACAGAGGTGGATTGAGACACTTGGAGCTGATACAAAATGACTGCCGGTAGGCTTTACTTTCCAACAAGGGTGGCGGAATAAGTGACAGGAAAAAGAGGAAATAAGGTGGATTATAGCTTAGACTGAGAAATAGACTGTGAAACTGGAAATAGGAAAGAAGTTAAAATATAGAAAGTCAATTGTGAGCGTGAGAAAGGGACAGACACCCAGCGAATATGACAAATTGGATATGGGCTGCTCATATTTTGACATTCAATGCTGGAGCACAAAGGAAATTGTTACTGAGATGGAAAGAAAAACGGGGGGTAAGACAGACGCTGTCAACTCCGCGGCCAAAGAATAGATATGAGGCGGATGCAATAGCTAGATTAGGCTCATGAAAAGATCTTGGCTGGAATTCCTGGAATATAAAACGAAATAGGAAATGAGTCACTGAATATTCTGTTTTTTTTTCCCTCCTCCCCTCCAAAAAAGAAGAGGGGACGGTTCTCGTAAAGGAAACAAACCCAACAAGATGTTCCTGTAAAAAAGCCCGGTGCACCTCAGAGCCTGTTTAACTACTCATGAACTCAACACAAGGGAGCTGAGCAGCTGCTCTGACAACACACACACACACAGATAAACACAATACAGACACACAAAGTCAGACTATCTTTTCTGAGGCTGATGGTACATTTTTGTGTCTTGGCTACAGAAAGGAAGCATCGACAGAGAAATAAAGAGAGCAGTGTCAGGATGAGATAAGAAATGAGTTTTTTTTTAAAAACATCCCATGCTTCCTGCTCCCAGACTCCCCTCTCTGCTCCGAATGTGTCCTCATCAATGACTAATGTTGTGCGTGGTGTGAGAGCTAGTGACTAAGTATTAATACCTTTGAGATACACAAACCCGTGAGACTGAGTCACCTGCAACCTGCTGCTACGAGCCGCCCACACCAACCCCGTCTTGTTTATTTCCTTCTTGTTCTTCCTTAAAAAGTAAATGCCCAGCTGGTGATTTGAGGGTTTGCGCCGCCTGTGCACCCACGATTGGAGCTGAGAGGTGTTTCTGTCGAGTGCCCCTTTGAAAGCCACAAAAGTGTTTGTTTGGAGAGGCAGCGCCTGCAGGCTGGATTTGGGTTGCAGCGGGGAGCCGTGCTCTCCTGATGTGCCATTTGATCAGGTCACGCCGTCTCCCTCAGTACTTATCATTCATAGGCAGGGATGTGAGTCAACCCCGGCCAGCATGGCGAGGCTGCAGGCGTATCTGTGGACGATACGGCGTCTCTCTCAGGACTGCAGGCACCAGATGTTATGTGTGACACGTCTGCCAGCTCTGCACCGCTGCCAGGTTGGCTTCCTTTCTCTACCTCCCCTTTTCTCTCTCGCTGCAGGTCACCGAGTTTGCCCCGTGTACGGCTCTGTGTCTAACAGAAGAAAGCCAAAAAAGGCCTCGGGCTGTTTTTCCCCTCTCAGAATTCTCTTAATTATTCTCATTTTCACTCTGGCTGGTTTTGCTCTCCTGCTCGGGTTTCACAGTCCACACAAATTTCATTTCCAATAATGTTTTAAGTCAACCTTCACACTTGAGACCGCATTCGTTTGTTTTGGGTTTTTTTTTCTTTCCCGTCCTTCTCTTTTCTGTCTGCCCGACAGAATCCGTCCCTCCATCGCTCTTTCTCTTTGACTGCGATTGAGTAACAGGCTGTCCGACACATGTGGTGTTTGTTTGAGGAGGCTGCCGTGGAGTCTAAAGTGCTTCCTCACTGTTAGCGAGCTCGCTGACAGCTTGAAATAACGCCGTCCTCGCAGACACATGATGCCTCGCAGGAGAAGACGAGGAAGACGAGAAGACGGTGAGAGTCGAGGGAGGCTTCAGTGTCAGTCCTTTAATTAGGGGTTTAATACACTTGAAGTTGTTTTGCATATTCATGAGAAATATAAAAAAATAAAGAGCTCCCACATCAGGGCTAAATAATTTCTGCTCTGTTTGTTTAACTCTCCAAGTGGACGATTCCAGTAGATCGTTGTGTATTTTTTACAGGTTTTCTTTGCTGGCTGAATCTGGAATTTTCCACCCGACTTTGCATTTTGCGAGAAAGATATTGGATATGTTTGTTTCAGGAAAAATCATACAAACAATTCGGCCACCATGATGGAATAAACTCTGCAGCGGCCGTGGCATGCAACTAAACTAATGACCCTTAGTTCAATTACGACAAGATTTATTTTGTTTGCCGAGCAGAACAAAGCTCCGAGCGGCATTTTCAAGGCAAAGTTTGACATTTCGGGGAAATGCGATTATGTATAAGATCTCATATCAGCGCGGTAAATATGCAGCTGGAATCAGGGCACCGTTTGCTTAACTTGGCATGAAGGATGGAGGGAAACAGCTCGCATGGCTTCATCTAGACGTAAAATAAATCCACCATCCAGCGCCTCTATAGCTCACTAACTAACAAAACACATTCATGCTGAAACTCTAAAGGGACGCATAGGTTTATGATCAAATGTCGGAGTTTCTTCCAAATGAAATGCAGAGAAAAATTCATTAAAAAACAGTCAATCATGTGTCAGAATCATAGACTGTATAAAAGATGGACGTAGAAATGAAGAATGAAGCCAACCCGGAAGTGTCAAAAACCTGCAGTATCACTACGTCCGCTAGCTGCTGGCTCCAAAAAGTCCTGGCTCCCATAGACTTGAATTGGAAAAGAAGTGATCACAGATCATGAAATACTGCATTCCTACAGCTCAGGATTTATTTTTTTATTAGTTTTCTTGTCAAATTCAGAGATCAGGTGGCCAATCTGAAAATAAATCAATACTGAATTTTTAAAAAATCGTCAACATTTTGCGGGGCAAGGGGCGTGGCTGGTTTGATTGACAGTTGGCAGCGACGATGCAGACGAAGCGAGCAGAAGGTGGTAAATGTGGGCGGGCAGAGAGGGCCCGCCTCTCAATCCGTCTGACCAATCGCTGCTCCTATGGCTCCGCCCCCCTCCGACGATTTTTGCGTCACTGTCAAAAATCCAAGATGTCAACCAGGAAGTAGCAAAACCCTGGCTTCATTTTCTCAGTGCAGAAACCATTGGGTGACGTCACGGTAGCTACGTCCATCTTTTGTGCAGTCTGTGGTCAAAAACAACTTTATTTCTAAGCAGTCATGTGGTAGAACAATGGATGGTTCATTTCTAAGCCACCTGACGTTTTAAAAGTTCCAAAATTCCAACATTTCCTAACATTTGTTGAGCTGTTTATCAAGTTTTAAATTTTTATTTAAAGTTATGGGATGGAAACTACATAAAACTTCCACCTTTTCAACTTTTTACTTCCATTTATTCACTACAAACATCTTCACTCATCTCCTTCCTTCTACACAACTTCTCAAACTTTCTCTTGACCTTTCAACAGGCTGAGTTGTGTCTCCTCTCTCGACCTTGACTGGCCCAGGTAGACTAGCTAACACCTTATTGTTCTTGTGACATGGCTCTACTGTCAACTTACAAACCCCGTTCCTGTCGCATACCCATTTCTCACCAGCTAGCTACCTTGTTCTGTTTTTCTCTGCCTCCTCTACTTGCAGGCCCAGGGGGGTTCCAGCTTGCACATCTGTGCATCCTCCCCCGGTGCCACGCTTCCCCCTGGCATCATAAAACCTGTTCTCCGTCTGCTCCTTGTCCTCCTCGTTTCCCCTCGGCTGCGTCTCTCCCAGAAGGACGTCCCGCTGTCCGACCCTGCCACAGTGGATTCTTTACAACCAAAACAAACATGGCCTCCCACTCTCACGATGCACTTGATTTACTTTGCTTTGCACGGCTTATTACCCCTCGCATTCCTACGTCACTCCATTAAACCTAATGAGCTCGTGTCAGCTCGTCCCAGAAGACATTTCAGCTGCCAAAACAAAAAAACGTAAAAAAATAATGAGAACTGTTTGTTTCCGACACCGGTGTGACGGCGAGGCTTCCATTTGACATTTCAGCTGCTTCTTTCAACACATACCCACTTATCTGAGTTGCTAAACAAACTAGAAAAACTACTTCTTCACCCCAAAGGTCTCATATTCAGATTCTTTCTCGTTTGAGTTTGCTGTTGTCTCCTTGACCTCTCGAGCATCAGGAGCGCCGGTGCAGGAGGTGCCCGGTAGGAAATCCGAGCGCTTCTTTCATCCCATCTTTGAGAGGAATGACCCTGGGATTCAGAGGTCCATGCACAAAGGAAATGATAACCGGGGGCGATGTTATGCTCTGCAAATACAGACTAAAGGATCCCACAAATGCAACTCTATAGCAGTTGGGAAGCCGGTATGTGGCTGTAAAATTATCCCTGGAGTATGTGGGCAGGAGATGAGTAACTTCACAGTGGCCAGAGGAGGGGGGGAGGGAGACAGTAAAACCTTGACTCCATCCCCTCATTCCCATACTATAGTCCAATATATGCTGCACGGGGCCAAATGGCAGGAGAGAATAGCTATTCCTCCACTCGCAGGTCCTGCTTCATGCTGTGCTCGCTGCACGCCGCTCGCCAAAGCAATTTGTCTGGCAAGCACTTAGCCAGCGTGGCGCAGTGGGCCACACGGGGGCCGCTGGGACTTCTGCAGCTCACCTCCGCACATTCTCTCAAGCTCTTTGTGTTCATTTTCCTCCATCACACATCTCCTTATCTGGCCATCTAAACCTCCCTTTCTCTCTGTCTCGCTGGCAGTTATTTAAAATAAGACGGAGTAGCAGGTTACCCAGTGTGTGTGTGTGTGTGTGTTCAGCTGGTTCTCCTCTGTTGGTGAGCTGTAAATGCTGCTATCTGGAAACCATTGTAAAGGTTTGTGTTTGTGTGTGTGTGATGCCTCCATCTGTCTCTACAGGCAGCGCCCCCCCCTCGCAACTCAAACACGCAGATAAGATGCAGCTGATGAAACAATTTTAGATCTCAGAGAGCAGGGGGATGCACGTGTTGTCCATTATTGACTTCCTCGTCCTTGAGTTGTTCATCCATCTCTTCCCCGTTTGTTCTCCATCTTGGTCTTTTCTCCTTTTCTACTTACTTTTCCCCTTTTTTTGTGTGTTACCGGGAGCCGACTGGCAAGAGATTCTGTCCTGCAACTATTTTACTACTCTAAAAATCAAATACTGGGACCACTGACTGACTGACGAGAATTAGGCTGCGGGTTGCATTTAAGTGAGAGACTGTATTGACGCCGCACCAGAACTCAAGCAGCAGCAGGCTGTTGCGAGCATTTGTAAGTGTTCGCTATAATGTGCTTGCACTGCCAGACGCGGTAAGTGGTATCCAGGCCATTCAGGTTGTGGAACATGAGTGGGCTATCACAGGAAAAACTATATTGAATTCTTGTCTGTGATTTAAACCACTTAGAATGCAATATACTGTTGCAATACCTTATTTTAAGGCATATACCGAGTATGTTTATCCCCGTGCCACTTTAGAGGATGCGGCCAGAAAGGGAAAACCTTAACAACCAATTTAGTCTCCTACTTAGTTTAAAGATGACAGCTTAGTGTGGCAAGAAAAACTGCAGCTCAAGTGTGTTGTGCATATTACTTCAAACAAAGCCTGATAAGCAGGTTATTCTAACTGGATAAGGGAAAAAGAGACGGGAATCAGAAAAACTCTGATAGCAAGAAAACTCCTGAAAACAAGTTTTACAGCTAAACTGAATAAGTGGTGTATATTTGTAGTTTTAATGTACAATATGTCAACATATTGTGCAACAGTTCATTTTTCCGTGTGCAAAATTTCGATGTCATGTTTAATATTTCAATTTCATTTGCAAAATTTAATTTTTATGTGCAATATTTCTTCATGTCTATAGAGGTATTACCAGCATTGCTTCTTAGATTTCTATACTAGTCCTTTTGTAGCTTACTCAGTTTTATTTTCAGTAATGTATTTATATCTTATTGCTTCTCTGTTGGGCACTGCATTTATTCTAAATTTATTTTCTGAGCAATATCTGACAACAACTTTATTTAGAACTAACAAAGTACTTTCTTAGGTTAAGCTATGATATGCTATGCTAGGCTATGTTATGCTATGTTAGGGTATGCTATACTATACTACACTATGCTGTCATGTTGTGCTATGCTAGGCTGTGCTAGGCTATGCTATGTCATGTTTTTTTTTGTTGTGCTATGCTGCACTATACCATTCTATACCATGCGGTCATGTTATGCTATGCTAGGCTATGCTATGTTATGTTATACGATACTTTACTATACTATGCTGTTATGTCAAGTTATGTTATACTATACTATGCTATACTTTACTATGCTGTCATGTTATGATATGCTATGCTATGCTAGGCTATGTTATGTTATGTTATACTATGCTATGCTGTATTTTACTATACTATGCTGTTATGTTATGCTATGTTTTGTTCTGTTATGCTATGCTAGGCTATGTTATGTCAAGTTATGTTATACTATACTATACTATACTATGCTATACTTTACTATGCTGTCATGTTATGATATGCTATGCTATGCTAGGCTATGTTATGTTATGTTATACTATACTATACTTTATGATACTATGATGCTATGCTATGTTATGTTATACTATGCTATGCTGTGTTATGCTATGCTGTGTTATGCTATGCTATGCTATGGAATGTTATGGAATGTTATGTGATGCTCTGCTGTTATGTCCTGGTCTGTTCAGTTATTCTGTGGTACATTAGCTTTTCTTATCTTGTCTTACTACCTCTAATGTAGACACAATAAAATATTTATCACATCTAAATATTGAAAGTATAAGTGTACAGAAATATTTTTCTCACATCCCCTTCTTGTCTCTGTCGTTCAGTTTCTCTGGTTTACTGCTTGTGTTGTCTTTGGCTCTGCAAATACCCTCAGTCTCCAATAATCCCCAATTTACCAGGCTACATCTCTCCTCTCCTCTCCCCTCCTCTCACCTTCTTTCAATTTAATCTTGTCTTTCAAAAAAACAAAAAAAAAAAACACCCCTTTGTCCTCAATGAAAGCGTTCCATGTGTCTTAAATTACTCTGTACCTCACAATCCTGACCTCTGCACCTCCACGCTGCCACTTTCATTTTTTTTTCTTCTTTTCTCTCGAGCGCCGCTTGGCTTGTAGGAAGCCTTGCTCTTTCTGACTAGATAGGTGAAGGAACAAACTACGGCGGTCCGCTAAACCTTCAAGGTGAGCCGTGTGAGCGTGGCTGCACACTGGGCGTCTATCTCAGTCTCCACGGGGATGGATGTCAAGATGAGGTGGTAAGTACGTGTATTCTTTACAAAAAAAAAAACCCACTAAGCATGAATGAATACTCTTTTCTCCCCGAGACAGGACAGGATTTAAATCCCTCCACAGATGTGCACAAATAAAAACACGTTTGAAGGAAGGCGGGTTGAGTAATCTGCAGGAAGTATTTCCCCACTAGGATCTGCAGTTGCTTGGGGGTTATGTGGGAAATATTAGCAGGAATTTGAGGAGTAGAAATTAGAAAACAGTGAAATTGATTAAAAATGCATGAAAACCCCATTAGCAAATGAGCAGAGAAGTTGATACAGCTAGCTGAATGGGAAAAGGGTGAGATAAAGCAATACACAGTCAGAATAGTTAGCTGAAGGTAATTAATAAAGAGTTCAAATATATACCGATGAATTCATATGACAGGGATGTGAGGGCTAGTGCCAAAGTGGACCAAACCATGTTCACTAGTTTTAGAGAAAGATGGGGTCAAAAATTTTGTGTTGCTAAAAAAATCATAGCTGTTGGAGGAGTCATTATATGTAACGTAAGATGGTTCAACACTGTCCAGAGATAGAAACAACCACTTTGTAATGACTTATTTAAGTGCCAAAGCGGGCCATACCCATAGACCTTACAAAAGATGGACGTAGCTTCTGTGACGTCACCCGTTGGTTTGTGCACTGAGAAAATGAAGCCAGGGTTTTGCTACTTCCTGGTTGACATCTTGGATTTTTGGAGCCAGTGACGCAAAAATCATTGGAGGGGGGCGGAGCCATAGGAGCAGCGATTGGTCAGATGGATTGAGAGGCGGGCCCTCTCTGCCCGCCCACATTTACCGCCTTCTGCTTGCTTCGTCTGTATGGTCGCTGCCGACTGTCAATCAAGTCAGCCACGCCCCTTGCCCCGCAAATTCAGTATTGATTTATTTTCAGATTGGCCACCTGATCTCTGGATTTGACTATGAAAACTAATAAGAAAACAATCCTGAGCTGTAGGAATGCGGTATATTGTGATCTGTGATCACTTCTTTTCCAATTCATTTCTATGGGAGCCAGGGCTTTTTGGAGCCAGCAGCTAGCTGACGTAGTGATATTGCAGGTTTTTGACACTTCCGGGTTGGCTTCATTTTTCAGGGCCGGTTGCTACGTCCATCTTTTATACAGTCTATGGCCGTACCACATTTTCTACTTTTTGAGAAAAAAACTGATTCAAGGTTTGTCTTGCTAAACAGCTTTCAAGAGTTTCCATCATAAGGAACAAGAGATACTTTTGAGGACCAGGAGGTCGAAATAGCTGCTCGGTGGTGGTTTCCTAGGTTTTTATTTTACCTTATCGTACCTACGAGTTGAGTTTTCACTGGGCTTAAGGTCGCGCTGTCCGCCATCTTGAACGTTACTTGCGATATAATGATCAGTATTTCCTGTGGCTTGGCCCAGTTTGCCACTAAATTTTCATGCCAAAACCGTTATGGGCCAAACGCCAAACTTCAAAGTGGCGTTGTGACATTACTAGTGGGCTGTTGGTTGGACCACTTTTGCCACAAACTCGTAGACCATAAACACTTATCAAAATAACAGAAAACTCAGCTTTTTGTAGTTTGGCCCACTTTGACACTGAACCCTTCAACTGATGAAAAGGTTGGGAACTATTGATCTTGAGTGTCTTTGTGTTCACTATTTGTGCGTTTACCTGTTAGCCGGAGTGGAGAACACCCCCAGGATGATGTCCCTGCCGTGCATCCTGATGATGGGGCTGGTGGAGTGCAGCAGGTTGAAGTAGAAGTGGGAGTCG
Source organism: Stegastes partitus (assembly GCF_000690725.1). Lineage (NCBI taxonomy): Eukaryota > Metazoa > Chordata > Actinopteri > Pomacentridae > Stegastes > Stegastes partitus. Next base: position 194,898 of record NW_007578063.1, on the reverse strand, counting down.
CCGGGCACGGAGCAGTTCAGACGGGCCTTCAGGAACGACGTCCACTGCTTCTCCAGGACTCGCTGCGATCCGCCTTGATCGCGTTTGCACACTCGTGCGACGCGTGACACCACCACCTGCGAGGAGTCAAGGCAGGGCGGCAGATGTAAGCAGAGAAAACGACTGCATGCTTCATGCACAGGCAACAGCGAACGCACAACTCCAATGATAAGCCGCAGACTTCTGAGTTTCATCTTTAAAAAAGGAATATTGAAAAGCTCGTTTCAACTCCGCGGTGATCTCTAAAGAGTCATTTGCATGCTATTTGCAATGTGGAAACCCTGTTTTGACACATCATTGTTTTATAATGGTAAATTTAATATCAATTATTCATGAGAATGTCACTGCATCTCAAAATTGCTTCTTTGAACACACAACGGCGAAGTATCCATTTACTCTGCTCTCTGTAAACATGTCAAAGGCAGAGACCTTGTGCAAGTGCCTCTCCCCAAATATGAATTGCTAATTTATTAGCGAAGCAGGTTCCTCGATACTGATATTTTTTAATAAAGATGTACCCGCAGCTCCGGTAAGGACAGGATGCATACAGAGGCGCTATAAAAGACCCCTTTTCAGGTTTATTCAGACATGAGCTGTTTGCTCGGGTCGTGATTTGCCGGATTAGATATGCATACAAACAAACACAAGGATGAAAGGTCAGTGGAGCTGTGGGAAAATAAGCTGATATTGACATTCACATAATAGCAAACTGAGAGATATTAGAGCAGCATCTCTTTTCATGCTTGTGGTTTAACGACACATTCACACATTCCTTTACAGGCCTTTTAAAAAAGATGCACTGAATGGACAAGCGGCTCTTCTGCGTGAATGCTGTGAGTTCAGGAGGAGAGGAGGATGTATTTCCATCAGAATGACTTCTATACCTTCTCCAGGTAATTGAACTCCATGGCTATCTCTCTGAAGAAGAAGTAGATGTGAGGTCCCCACTCCACAGCACTGACGAAATATGGCTCTGTATTGTCAGAGAGAGAGAGAAAAGTTAGAGGAAGAAGAAAGTCTACAGGAGAGGTAAAGGTTTAATGAAATTTAGATGGACGAGGAGAAAGCATGCAGCGAACAGCATCTCCATTTGCCAATGCATCATTAATTCCCACAACACCAAAGTAACATGGGGGCAGCGAGAAAGAGGCACAAGCCGTGCTTAATTTCATTACATGGTGAAAGGGGATTTCACAGCAAACAATAAGCGCATTATGACTCCCAGACGATTCTGAGGAATGAGTTTCACGCTATGCACTTGGCCGCTGCTACACCCAGGACCCTCCGCAACCTGAAGTTTGACGGGGATCGGTCAGAGAGCAGCGCACGGAGACGTCAGACGTCCCGCTCGCATCGATCCTGCTGAGTAATGTGGACACAAACTCCCGCCATCAGACTCCGATGACAGCGTCCGACGTCGATGCTGAGTTGGGGACACGCTTGAGAACACCGCAGCGGCTACACCGAACAAACACACCCCAACAGGCATTAACGACGACGAGCACACACGTCTGAAGGTACCTCTGAACCACTTGGAGTCGTGCTTGACGGTGCGCAGAGCGGGACTGTCCCCGAGGCTGCGATAGATCACCGCATCAATGGCCAGGAAGTCTGTCACTGTGGCTGTAAACAGATTCCCCTCTATAACACACACACAGACACACACACACACAGAAAGACTGGTAAGTTGGACAAACCACAATCAGCGAAGCCGCAGCTAATGCAACCATTTTCTCAAAGTCCTGCATTGTTAAGGCGATTTAATTGACCGAGCGGTAATGTAATTACAGCGACGTAATTTTCAACTTTGCACTCCCACGCAGGAAAAAAAAAAAAAGCTGCATTTTTTTCACTGCTGGCTAATATTAGATAAGAGGCTGATGGCTGAACAGTAAATGGCTCCCCACAGTTTCAGCCGCAGAACGACGATGATTTGATTATTAATGAAGTGTTTAAAGGGAGTTGAATGAAACTGAGGAGTCACACAGTTTGGTATTGTTCAGGATAATACATTAAAAAATACATAAAATCCTATTAAAAAATAACTATAAATTGCAGGGTTTTAGCCACAATATTTATATTCGTTAGGCTAACTTGTGTAATTTATAATATTGTAGAGTTCAGATATATTATTACATTAGTTTGGTCAATCTTTTATAACTCTGTCGTGTCCCAGCCTTAATAATGTTATAGTCAAATAAGGTAGTATTTCATCCAACTTTTGTAGGATTTAATGGTTAATATGTAAATAAATCAGATATAATCACACCTTAAGTAACGCTAAAGGGTCTTAACTGTCTTATTAGGTCACTTTTGTAACATCAATCATTGTCATTTATATTGAAAGGCACTTTGATGTTGTCTTAGAAATGCAATATAAAAGTACTGGCTCAGCTTTACAGAACTATTTTATCATCTTGTTCATGTTGAGGGTTTGTGATCTTAACTTTTTTTTTGGTTTTTTTTTCGTTTTTGTTTAATTTTACATTTGTTTAATTCTAAAGAGCTTCAGAAAGTTCTTTCAGAAAGGTGCCATACTACGGAAGCCGAGAGCGGTCGTTTTCCGCTACTGTTCTTTCTTCGCCGTTTTCTCGAGATAACGAGTTAATTTTCTCGTTATCTCGGGATAACAAGAATCGTTTTCTCGTGAAAATGAGATAATTGGTGTTTGTGTTTGCCCGCTCGTGCCCGGTCCAGGATGGAATCCCAGGTGTGCGGGACCTCCCACACACCTGGGATTCCATCCTCAGTCCCCAGCGGGGGGCCGGAGGACAGACCAGACCGGGCACGAGCGCTTCATTGTAAGCTGTCGTGCCCGGTCAGCTGTTCTCATGACACGTCATGTCGGAGTTCCCGGTCAGCTGTCTATATAAGATACGTCACACCAGGAAGTCCGACATCTTCTGATGAAGGCTGAAGTGACAGCCGAAACTGTCAACGGGATAATTATCTCGTTATCTCGGGAAAACGAACGCCGTGGGAAAACGGCGTTTAAAAAAATGTGCGGCCATGACCGCTCTCGGCTTCCGTAGTTGTCTTAGAAATGCAATATAAAAGTACTGGCTTAGCTTTACAGAACTATATTATCATCTTGTTCATATTGAGGGTTTGTGATCTTAACTTTTGTTGGATTTGTTTTCAGTATTAGTGTAATTTTACATTTGTTTAATGCTAAAGAGCTTCAAAAAGTTCTTTCAGAAAGGTGCGATATAAATATAGTGACCTATCTTGTATTCAAGAGACAAAATTATCTTTTCATGAAGGGGCAATGATTTTTCTGAGTTTCTAGTTCACTGCCATGACGGTGCCAAAAGTAAACACGAAAACGTAAAAGGTGCGTCTTACCTGCAAACAGAGCTACATTGGCGTGTTTGGGGTCGTACGGGCATCTCGCCATCCCACTCACTGTGTCTCCCACCATCTCCAGAGTGTCCCCCTGTGCGACGTACAGAAAGCGACACATCAATCAGCAAACAATGCACATGCATCATAAAACAAGCCACAAGAGAATGGCAATTAGGGCGCGTTGCCATAAGTGCAAGCTAATGATTCACTGGTGGCAATTAGGCGCAGAATGTGACACACTTGTGCATAAATAAGACACACACAGGGGTTAATATTTCACACCCGTGCATGTACGTAAACAGTGAAATCGCTGCTTTTTTCTTCTCTTTTTGTCAATTACAAAAAAAAACACTTAAAAAGTGAGCCACGATTTCCAGAGAGTCGGAGCACTCTAATTCCAATCCGGTGCTGAAAATGAAATAATTTCGAGATGTCATTTCATTAAAACCCCTGCTATAAATAAAACAGTAGCTAGCATCACTAACTAGTCCCCAGAGAAACAGGCGGCCTATCAGGCAGAGACAGGTGTGTTATACTCTGTTGTAGAATGTCATTAGTGGCTGACAGATAATGGGCCAGGTATGTCTCAGTGTTCCACTGTTGCGCTGCGTTTGAAATGTGAGAGACTGAAAATAACACTTATCTGAAAAAGCCTTTGATAGCAAAAGGATTTTTTTTTCTCTCTCTCTCTCTCTCTCTCTCTCTCTCCGACTCAACTGCCTTCATTCCTCGTTTAATATCACTGCAGGATGATGTGAAATCAGCCGAGCCGATGATTAATATTTATGTGTAGTTTCTTCTTCCACAAGTTTGAAGTTGTTACTGTAATTGAGCGAGACGGGGATTGGCTGTGGAAGTGGAGCACGCTCGGTGGAGGATTCAGGTGAGCTGCTGCTTGATGGATGCGAACCTTCAGAGTCTGACAAGTGTGTTTTTTTTGGGGGCCGGAGTGGAGGGAATATGCAGAAAATGCAGCGGCGGCGGCGGCGGCTAATTGCCTTAATCAGGCCGGTCGACACTTGTAGCTCGAACTCTTAAATTCCGCCTCAATCTGTGGGATTGCTTTCCTGTCTTCTACCACAGATATATATATATAAAAAACAACAACAACAAACCAAGGAAACAAGTCACGTCTGCAGCCTTTACTCTCTGAATACTCTCCTCTTCCTCTTTCACCCTCTTTGTGTTCTTCTTGATTTTCCGTCTCTGACTCTCAATGATAACAAGCTCGGCAGACCACAAAGTTTAACCACCGAGAAATAACAACTGTTGTATCGCGGGGAAACAAGGCGCTGGAACTGCCAGACAACAAAGATAAATAACTCCAGGGGAGGAAGTCAACACCGCCTCAAGTGCTGAACAAACAACTCTAATCAAGCTGTAAATTTTCACCTGAACAGACCAACTAATTGAGCTGTGAAAGCAGGATCTCCCTTCTGGAAAAAAAAAAAAAAAGCAGATAAGCCATTTATCAATTCTGTCAATGCAGTCGAATGAATGAACGCAGATTGGTGGGGGCTGTTCCCAGGTGCGTATTGACAGGTGTGATCAGGCGTGTTTTCTTACAGTGTAGTTGGCACATAGCGGGTTGAAGGCGTTGGTGCCGCACAGGAACAGGCCTCCTTGTCTGCTGAGCAGCACCTTCATGAAGTTGCGGCATTCATCCTGCGAGGAATGAAACACAGGCAGAGAGTTTAATATGCAGGAGGGGTAAAAAAAAAAAAAAAAAGTGAAGAGGAGAAAGACAAAACGATGAAGCAAATAGACGAAAAAGTGGGTTTATTTTTCAGAGGCTGATTATCCAAACCGCTCTGTGAAATGAAGCTTCTCAGTTGCCTGATGTGTGGAATTATCACACCATTAACGCTGTCAATCACATTGATACAGTCTGAACGTAGCCCGCGGAGAGTTTATGTGTCTGCGCGCGCACACGTGCCAACACGTGCACGGCTGACTGACAGGCTGTAATCCAGAGCCAGCCTCAGGATTTTTCTGTTTTAAAACAAGCAACAGATTTAAGGCTAATTTCTCCACCACCGGGCGTCAAACTACAGCAGGACGCTTTAATTATTAAATGAGTCACAGTTTCATTCTCCCGCGTTCGTTCTTTAAAACAGGAAGTCGTGACTCGTGTTAGAGCCGCATAATAGCCGCCCGTGCCCCACAGTCCCAAATAGTAATAAATGTCGGTGTAGCGAAACTGAGAGAAATGGCTTTGAAGTTAATCTCCTGCCTCGACAAAAGTGTTCACATGCTGATCATAAAAGTCAGCATTAACACGAGTCGTACTTTCATTTCAATCATTACCCCGCACATTTTTTACTCAATCAGTAACTTATAGCTATTTCAAATGCCAAAGCCATTCCTTCAGTTTTACGATTTTAGCCACGCTGTAGAAATAAAAAATAAAAAAATAAAAAAAATCTGTAAAGAAACGAGAATAGTCGACAGCCAAGGTGCCAGAAAAATATTAAAAAATAAATTAAAAAAATAAAATAAAATTGTGTAATGCTGTAATGTTCAAAAATTGTAGAAATTGTTGAAATTAAAGCAAACATCGGTGACATATTTATATTTTAGCTGATTTATAAACAATAAAACTTTATAATTTTATGGTCAAACTTTGTTAAAGAATGAATCACTGTTTCTGGTTTTAACATTTTTAATATAGACATAATTTGCAGTTTGTTTGTTTGTTTTTTTTTTTACAGTCAATCTGTAAATTAATATTTTTTTGGGGGGTGATTTTTACTTAATATTATCAGGAATTTACCAAAACAGGGAAAAAAATGGACCAAAAAAATTTGTAAAAAATACATTTTTCAATCCCTAATATACATATTCTATTTTTTCTTTCATATATTTTCATAGTTATTATCTGTAATTTAACAAAACAAAATATTACAGTTAACTCTGCAGTTTTTTGTTTTTACAGTGTACTTATTAATTATTCATTTCTAACCATTCAGGCATTACTTTTGCCTATTTGTAAGCCATCACTTTAAGTTAACAATTTTCCCATTTATCAGATATTTCTATCTAAATATTTAACTTATTCATTCTGTTCTCACTCGCTCATTATTTTACCATTTAATCCTAACTTTTGGCAAGACATCTCACTAAAAACAGATCATTTTTAACGATTTATCCATTTCTTTCAGACAAATATTTCACTCATATATCCATTATTTTTTAAGCTGCTTATCCTTTACTTTAACTTTTTTGTTGTTTTCTGTTTTTTAAATTTAAAAAAAATTATCCAGTTGCTAATTATCTCGACTTCACACTTTGTTTGCTGCTGGTTTTCACACCAGAGGCAGTGTTTGGGTGTTTTGTTGTTTTTTACATTTTTTAATTAAACCTAATTTAGATTTCATCAAATCAGTTAAGAACCATCAGAACACTGAGCGGATGGAATAACTGACCCACAGTACTGGCTTATCAGACATAAACATGAATGTATGTTTGCATTCCTGATTAAGAAATTAATGCAAAAGTCGCCCACAACTTAATATGATTTGAAAAATAAGAAAAAAATGGACAATTTCTTACAAAAATTTAGCGATTTACGTGTTTTAAAATGGTGGTTCCTCACCTTTTTTTGCCTTGTAACCACTTTAAAATCACGCAATATCCCTCTGATCAACCCTGAGGTTCTGGTCTTATAATGGACATGAGCTGCGGCCAATACAAACCGTTTGCCAGTAAAGTTTTTAGTACAGAAATAATAGTAAGACACATCACCACCCCTCAGATTCATCTTTAGTCCTGACTTTGGGGTTGGAAGCCCCCCCTCTGCAAACCAAAAAGGTAACATGATAGTCAACAAACAAAGAACCTTAATAACACGGCAGTAAATCTCTGTGTGTAGGAATCTGCATTTTTTTCACGGGTACTCGGCATAAATCGTAGCCGTGACCTTTGACTTTAAAAGCCACAAGACGGCGACTGCGGTTTGAATTTATGGAGCCCAGTCAGCCACCTGTGAGTGAGTGGTGATGTACAGTAGATTACTGGCAGACAGGAGCCAGCAAACCCCCCCTCCCCAAACTGCTCACGTCCCAGCCAGGATGGCACCAGCTCTGCCACTCACACATTCACATACACCAGATGGGGTCTACTTCAAGACCACCACCCGCACTGATGTCATCAGAAAGAGAGGCAGGGTTGAAGCCGAAGCGATGGTGGTGCTGATAGCTGGTATGTCAAATGACAGTTTGTATCCGCGCGCATGTGTGCGTGTGTGTGTGTTTGTGAGCGAATGTGTGCACAAGAGATCAGAGGGAGAGCCGTGATATGAGAGACGGGTGAGTGTTATTCCAGATGCTCCACCCTTCGCCGCTCTCCCCCACCGTCCCCACTTCTCTCCCTGCAGGGTTCTCGTTTTTCAGCAAGGGGGAAAAAAAAAAAAGAAACAGGAAAGGAGGAAGTGTTTTCATGTGTGGGGAGCGTGTGTGTGTGTGTGTTGGGGTGCGCGGGGTGTGTCAAGTGTGAGGTGTAAATTTCTAACGGCACAGCACATGCGACAAATTGAGGCACGACTGTGACAGCACATGTATGCGTGTCGCTCACATATACGCCCACGTACAGCATGCGTCCATGCGCGCCATATGCACACAAGCATGTGTGCGCGCATGTATTTGTGCGTCTCTTTCTCTCTGCGGCGCAGATGCATGCTCATGTGCGGGGAATCATTTGCATGCTGTTTGTCGGCGGGGTTGCAGTCTGTCGGCTTGGTCAGAGCTGTAATCACAAAGCCAGATGAAGCACTCTTAATAACAACCCAGCCTCACTGCCAGCATCTCAGAGATGGGCGTAAATACTTGGAGGAGCCAAACCACTGCACAAATGTGTTCATTTGGCAGCGCTTGTACACATAAAATGAAACATTTCATGAGTGCAGAATAAAAACAAGGTTTACAGCCTTTAACATTTCAACTATTGAGTTCCGATTGCCAGCGGGAGCTTTGCAAATTCGCCCCCTTGCTGCATTTTATTAACCCTTATGCGTGTATTCCGGGGAGTAATCTGGCACTTGCAGGTAGGAGTCTGTTCTATCTGTCAGCAGGATTAAGGTTTTACAGTGATTTCCACATTTTAAAAAAAAAACAACCAATGATAGAAGATCAAGCAGCCCATCTCTGAATTAAACAATCATATATATACAAATACAAATGCTGTATGTCCTGATGCCTCCCCTCCTCTCTCTCGCTCTCTCTGCACCCCTCACTCCCTGGGCAGAATCCAGACAAAACGCCACCTGTGCTGGCTGGCAAGGCTTCCCGAGACCCAGACGACTGCAACCATCCTCCTCCTCCTCCTCCTCCTCCTGCTCCTGCTCCTCTTACTGACAGTGGCAGAGCTGCCCGGGCTCTGAAAAATTAATCTGCAGCACAGATGAGTTACACAGGAGCACACGCCTCGGCGCAAATATGGATGTAGTCGTGAATGAAAGAGGGCAGATTTACAGAAGAAGAGTGCGGAAAAACAGAGGAGAAGACGGTGCACCAGTGTAAGCGTGTTTGCATATGCAAATCTGCGTTTATATAAAGCAGACACTAAGCAGGCAGCAGCCTTTAATCAGCCGCTGGCTCACGAGGCAGATGTTAGCCAGGCTAGTTCTTCTCGGCAGATGTTCATGGAGCAAGTGCAGTTTTCGGAATTCTGAGCGCAGACATCATCTTCCAGAGACGCACAAAAGCATCCAAAAGCATTTATAGTCATATAAATGCAGGTGATCACACACAGGCTCAACAACAGGTCCTCTGTTGCTACAACACATGTGCTCCAAACAACCTGCAGCAGTCAGAGCCCATTAAAACCAAACCGGCTCCACCTTCTGCATCTGCTTTCCATCTATTGTCCGAGTGCAGCCTCTTCTCTTAAATAATAAACTAAATCTTTTCATTGGGGCTCGATGTTTGTCCCGGTGATGAAAAAATACCTCACAAACACGGTGTTCTCCCTGCGGCTACAATCAGCTCTTGTTTGGTGTAACCGAATTACAAAATAGGTTGAGATCGTAAAAAGCGTTTGCTCATTTTCCTGCTTCTGGAGCGACTTTCTTTCTTTTTTTTTTGTAGCCTCGTAAAATATAATAAGTTATCAGGATGACCTGATTTAGTAATGCTCGTACAATAGGAGCCATCGAAGTTACATCAGGGGGTCGTATTTAGCAAGCAGCTCCTCTAAATCTCCAAAGTTTCCATTACATGCCTGGCTGGTCCCCTGATGTTAGCAACCAGGGAGAGGAGAGCTCAGATCTGCCAAGAGCCGCCATTGAGCCAGAACTCTCCCACACACACACACACACACACTCGTACTGTATACTGTATACACAACACACACACACACACAAAGCCTTGGCGAAACCTCTTCTCCACTCATTAACAACAGGTCTGTCATTTCCAGAAAGAAAAATCCCTGATGCATAGTTTTGACTAAAAAACGGAGTGACTCTCCACGCTTGGGAGAACGTGTGTGTGTGTGTGTGTGTGTGTGTGGGCGGAGGATAAATTAACAGCGGTACCAAATTAGCAGCAATGTGCCGTTCCGACTGCTGCGGTCTTACTCAGCATGTTAAAGCTAATCCGTATCCCTCTGCAACCCGTCATCACTGTTTGATGGTAATCCTGACTGAACACACCACAGGCCACAAGCAAACAAACAAACAAACAACAGACACACGAGGATGGGGTGAGATAATAGAGATAGAGAGAGAAAATAGAGATAGAAAAAGAGGGGAAACTCGTCATCCGTGTGGCATGTGGCCGGCTCAGCGGTGCGGCCGACCTGCAGCAGGATCCGCCGACCGCGGGGTCAGCCGAGTCCCCGCCGGAAACACACACACAGCAGACGTTTGCAAAACGCACACAAATGCCATCCTCGGCCACAGCGTTTAACCTGAATCACCCCCGGACACGTCTCCACCTGACAAACCTGCTGAGTAAACTGTGGCAAACTGTCACATAAACCAAACTGTGATTCATAAACGTCACGCTGTTTGCTCGCCTGTAAGGAAATTGGCTTTTTTTGGGGGGAGGAGGGAGGGAAATATACAGAGAAAAGAAGCAGCTTTTACATTCATCAGGATGCATGTTTGTGACAAGGCGTACAAAGACATCAGATATGTGCTTTGTTATGCAGCTGCGTATGGGAAATGCAGTGCAGATCCCCTGGGCATTGGGAACCCTATTACATTGTATGCTGCAGAATATCACAATAAAACGAGAGTAAATCAGGACAGAAAATCAGAAGAGAAGTAAATAAAAAAATCACAGTTAAAAAGGAAGGAAACAAACAGCTGTCTTAGGGTTTATTCACGCAACATTTGCTGTCAAGTAGCTGAAAACTCAGCTCATCATTCCATTGTTGGAGCCGCACGGTGAGAAATGAAAGATTTTGAACAACTCGCTGTTAGTTCACTGATTTTTGCTGCATTACAGATAATAGCTGGTGACTAGTGACTGATGCTAACTAGTTCTGACGTTGTCATGCCTTTTAGTGAGTGTGATAAGAATAATAAATCAAGTTTCAGTCACAATATCAGTAAAACATAAACTGTTTTCCTGTATTCAAATCTGCTAAAAAATATCCCTAATTTGCAGATATTTTCATCACTTTTTGTAAAGTATTCATTTCTCATAATGTTTGTAAAGTAATCCAATGTTTTTCATGTATTTTTGGCACCTTTGCTGCCACATTTTCACCATTTTAAACTTTTTTTTATCACCTTCTTTTCTCCATTACTGACGTTTCTGGTCTGAGTTTGATGATCTTCCAAACAGTGAAACAGGAGCCATTAGGGGGACAAATGACACAATGAAAGTTGAATGAAGAATGATGCGGGATCAAAAAGCAGAGACGTTAGATGCTGCACACACTCTAAACAATGAGGCAATGCTACAAAAAAATGATCACGACTACGAGGAATGAAAGCGACTCCACATGTGGTATTTTAAATGGATTCATTTAGCAGCCAAAAAAAAGGCAATGAAACTGAATCTCCTGATGGTCCAACACAGACAAAAAAAAAAAAAAAAGGCATTCGGGCAGGACGATTGAAAACCCAGAGCTCCTCCGAGAGCACGATCAACGCAATATTGATCAAACAATCTCGCTAAGTGCTGCTTATAATGATGCCCAACCGCTCTTTAAAAGCGTTCTATACGGAATTGCCTTTTGTTTGCATGTACGCGCCGCCATAGGCTGGCGAGTTGGCGAGCAGGGATGAACGTCTCACCTGCTATCTCCTGCTTTCGCGAAGAAAACAAAGCGAGGAGCGAGGAAATGACGGCGAGAGACAATCGAAAGGGCAAATACAGGATAAAGATAAGGAGGCGGAGAGAAAATATGCAGAGTGACAACAAGACCTGCATTCATCAACAATCATTTGGTCAACATGGGAGAAGGAAAAAAAAAAAAAGGCAAAAGAATTAGGATATTGAATGTTAGGCCTAATTAGGGAGAATACTATGTCCTTTGTGATCAACCAAGCAGAAACATTTAATTACAAAACCAATTATGAGGTGGCGAATGTATCACATCTGACACAACCATCCCCCCAAGCAGAACAGGACATTTTCAGGAGGTGAAGTGGAGGAGAGGAAGATGGAGGAGGGGGGGTAAAGACGACTGGTGTGATGATGGAGGTTTTATTTTTAATTGTGTTCGTATGTGTGTGTAGGAGAGAAACAGAAAGAGAGAAGATTAGATTAAAAAAAAAAGGCACTCGAAACCATGAATATGTATGACGGTACAGTGTGTTTAATGCATGTGAGGGCTGGCGATCCCACCTACATACATGTAAAAACCGCCGTGTTCCATCGCGTCCATGTGTTTGCATTAATGCAGAAAATGTTCTTTTGTTAAATATTCAGTCCTCTCGGTTGACCTCAGACGTGATGATCAAAACAGCAACAGGGGGTTTAAAAAAAAAAAAAACACAACACCTGCAGCAGTCTGATGCAATGCGGTGCAAAAAGCCCTTCAGTAAACACTCTAGTTAGGCAATATATCAAGATAACACTGATGTTGTGATATTAAATTCACATCGTTGGCTTATCATGACATCATTTTAAATGATCTTTAAGGCTGCGTTACAAAGGAGTGACACCACAATCGGAAAATCAGCAAATTTATGATGCAACTGCGCGTCGCGACGAGGCCGGATAATCAAGAAGCGTTTACTGTGGGTCTCGTTCAAGTGTTCGCGATAAAGCCGAGTTTCGCGAGTTATAATAACGTCAAATAGAGCCCACCTGTGTTCTGACACGCAGGTTCACGTGGGATTTGTAGCTCCTAATGTTTTAATCCAGCAACACTGAATCATTCCACCGGTTCGTTCGCATCGCAGATGTTTTCCAACGGTTTTCCTTTAACCCTCTGAGGGTAATTTCACTGCCTTAAACTCTTGGTATTTATAAAGACTACCCATACATGCTGTTTGTTTTCTTTCCCCCAGAACAGTCAAGGCTATCCAGATCTTCTAGCACTTGCAGATTTTTATATTAGCCTTTATATCAAGGGGGGATAAATAATCTTATAATGAAATTCTGTTTACATGGAATGCTGGCGGTAGAGATATCTTTACAGTTTAGAGGAAACTGTCTGAAATATGACGACAACATCAGGATCATCATGATATGAGATAATGCATGCTTTAGAAACATGCTAAGGGAAATCTTACATGCATAAACAATAGGCTGCTTGCAGAAGTGCAAACCTGGCAAATACTGCGACGTGTGCAACGACTGCACTGCATACATATGAACTTATCTACATATTAACCCTTCAATGCAGCGAGTATTTCAACAAAGAGGAACGGGTGTGGCGATGCAGAGCCGCATGCAGGTTGTAACTATGATTAAATGCGAGATAAATTTAAAATAATGTCTCATGTCGACAGTATGCTGCACGGAAACCCAACTGGAAAGGTCAAGTTGCTGATTTGATATGCAAATACTTTAAGAGCAAATTAATCTGGATTAAGAGGTGTGAATCTGGAAGCAAAGAGTCAATCAACAATAACCTTCCATCCATCATCTATTCACCACTTAATCCTCACTAGGGTCATGGAGGGCTGGAGTCCATCCCAGCTGACTCAGGGTGAAGGCAGGGGACACCCTGGACAGGTCACCAGTCTATCACAGGGCTACACTTAGAGACAGACAACCAAGCACACTCACATTCACACCTACGGACAATTTACAATCATCAATTAACCTCAGCATGTTTTTGGACCTTGTGTGAGGAAGCTGGAGAACCCGGAGAGAACCCACGCTGCACGGGAAGAACATGCAAACTCCACGCAGAAAGATTCCCCCACCGGGATGCGAACCGGCGACCTTCTTCCTTCAACAATAGCCTGTTTTTCTAAATCATTGATATAAAGTTAGTTTTGGAAAAGTTTGCTCAGCGCTGATTCACATGCTGCTATTTACTCTATAAACGCCCTCTCAATGGAGTTTCAATAAAACCGCAACATCGCTGGTGTGATATTATCTTTACAGAGCTTAAATGTATCCCTTTCTTTACCACTACAATGGATTTTTGTGTGTCTCGCGTGCACACGAGGGTTCACATGCAGCAGCACACACACAAGCGATGGGATAATTTCACACCATTCCACTGATTCACAAAGGAAGCCGCAAACTTTTCTAATATACAATACGAATATGAGGATCTAACACTTGAATAAAAGTGTTTTATGAACAAGAAAATGCATGAAATCATATTTTTTTGGGGTGTGAAATAGTAAATATAAATTCCACAGCATACCTTTAGAATGTTTTTGGTTCCGAATGGGTTAGAAGGATGTTAATTAAACTTCTGCCGTCGTCACAAAGCCGAAGTTAGACGCGTGTGGCTTTGTCGTGGCTTTTAGCGAGCGTGATTTGGATCGAGAACCGCATTTTTCGGTCACATTTTCGCAGCGAATAATGGCGGAAAAAAAACATGGGTGGGGGGGAGCGAGCTGCATGTGTGACTGGTGTGCACACAAGCACATCCATTCAAATGTGTCTGAGCCCAGAGAGGCTGACTGAGAGGACCTGGCAGTGTTCTTATCTTCCTCACATTGCCGTGTGACTCACAGCATTACCAGGCAGCACAGTCATTAGGGGCAAGAAGACCTTTCATATCTCAGTCAGCCCCACAGCTCTCCTCAGGGCCGGCCAACAGGGACCCACTCGCTTCCTACCCCTCCTCACCCACCTCCTCTCTCCCTCCTCTATCGCCTGGCTTTCTTGTCTCCGTCCCTCTATTCTCCATTGTGTTTCCGTCTGGCACCGTCTCACACAGATTTAATGTCAGGTGTTCTCTCGCTGTGTTAAATAAGTCATTTTTTTTTTTTTTTTTCCCTTCCCTGTGCCTGGAGGGGACGGAGCCCATGTTTCCCCCTCCGTCAAACATCACTGCTGCACACCCACACGCAGACACCGAATATGTGTGTGTTTGTGTGTGTGTGGCAGATATAAGAGGTATTGAGGCGTGGGCGGCTGGTGGCTGCTGGGACAGTTCACCCCATCTCTTTCCTCGCCGCCTTGGTTTCCTGACGCCCACCTGCATTTTCTGAGGCCACAGACCGCAGTCCTAACTCATGATGGTGGAACAAGTGTTATATTGGTAGGAGTGGCTGTGCTCTGCTGATCGATGTGTGTGTGTGTGTGTGTGTGTGTGTGTGAGTGATGGGTTGGACAGGGACAATAATATGTGGTCACAGCCCTCCTTTCCTGAGGCTGTGCCAGCAGCCCTGACAGTCAGATAACTGGCACAATGAAACCACAGCTCCAGGCTGGAAGGTAAAACATATTCCGCAAATTGATTGATAAATAGTTTAGCCTCGCTGTTTGCATGCTGCATTTTCAAAGCCCGCTTTTCAGACGGAGTTTTGGATTATTTATCGTTTGAACTTTTCATTAATATTCACACAGAGCAATAAAATCCTCTTTTATATGATAAAACTTAGCCGAAGTCGGAGC
The DNA here is from genome assembly GCF_000690725.1 of Stegastes partitus. Lineage (NCBI taxonomy): Eukaryota > Metazoa > Chordata > Actinopteri > Pomacentridae > Stegastes > Stegastes partitus. The sequence continues at coordinate 179,533 of NW_007578063.1, read as the reverse complement.
TTTTCTCCTCTTCAATAAAAGTGATTATTTATGATGATGCTCTTTAAAGCTGCTCGAATCAGATTATTTTACACGAACGGTGAATCAAATGATTTCTTTTATGTCAAAAAAATAAAACTGTTGATCACGTGACGGTGACTGAGCTTTATTGTGTCTTTCAGTGGATAGTTTGGGTTTTCTGCAGTGTTCCAGTTCAGGGTCACTGATTTCGCTGCAGCCAGCTGTTTGCAGGAAAAAACTCACTAAAAACTCAAACGTTACACAAACCAAGCTAGTAGGTAGAAATTAGCAGCTACTATTCCCAAGAACTGGTGGACACAAAGTCAGACCTAAACAAACTAAACCTACCAAGCAGCTCCTTGGGCGTCTTTGCTTCAATCACATTTTTGCTCACTGTTTGCTTATTTTATTTACCGCAATATAAAGTCCTGTACCGGCAAGAAAACAAGTAAACAGACCTCAAAGATGTCTTCTGTGCAACCAAAGTTTAAATTCAGTTTTAAAAAAGTTGAATTTCTTTGATTATTTATTTAGCAAAAAAATTCCCCCCCCAAAAAACCTGGAATCAACATTTTTTCCAAGTGTTCACAGATGTTAGCGAAACTGGACACCATGGTGACGCCACATACTGACAGTAAACACAACCTGCAGTTCATGCAAAATCACATTACCGTTTGTTGCAGCTGAGTCACGACCGGTTGTGCTGCAGGGTGCTGGATCTTTTTTGTTTGTAGCAGAACCTTTATCGTACAGATGGTTTAATTTTGGTGACTTTTTAAACGAGACACTTTAGAACAGGGGTGTCCAATCCTGGTCCTGGAGGGCCACAATCCTGCATTTTTTAGATGTTTCCTTCTTCCAACACACCTGATTCAAATGATCAGGATCGTTATCAGGCTTCTGCAGAGCTTGATGATGAGCTGATCATTTGAATCAGATGTGTTGGAAACATCTAAAACATGCAGGACTGTGGCTCTCCAGGACCAGGATTGGCTAATCCTGCTTTAGTGATTTTGCTGAAATAAAACATTTCTGAGCTCACATCTGATTAATTTTCATGCACCTCGTACATGATTAGTTCAGGCGAAAGTTTAAAAATCTGGCAGGTCTTTCTGTTTCAACAGCACCTGACTCTGATAAATGGTGTAATTTTGGTGATTTTTTTTTAAAGATAACCAGCCTTTCAAAGCCAGCAGTGGGTTTCCGGGGGTTAATTGAACACTATTGTTGCTCCGTATCTGCTGGATGTGGCAAAAGAAATCTAAGAGGGAGAAAGATAGAGGAGATAAGTTTGAAAGAAGCTGTCTCACCTCATGTTTGCCCTTCATCCTGCAGATCCTGATGTCGTTCTTGTTTGACTCCCATGTCCTTTTCTGTACATCAACACAAAAAAAAACACCACCGGTTAGCTATACTTTGCCGAATCCAGGGTCGCGCTCTGTAAAAGGACATTTTCCAGCCTAATGGCGAGTAATACGTGGGCCTAAAGGTTGTAAATGCTGCGGGTGTCTGTCCAGAAGGTGCTTACTTTGCTGTAAAACATCTCATCTCCTGCAACGATGTCCAACTCCACACGGAAAAGGTCATCCCTGGAGAGAGGAGGGGAAAAGAGACGGAGGGAGAGCTGCAGTTAGCCAACACAGCACTATACAAATCTTCAGCCGACACTGCGCTAAGCAACCTATGAATACCAGACCTCCTATATGCAGGATTACAACTTGGCTATTATTTGCTAGCTCAGGACAGTGTATGTTGATGCAAAGCTTTTGGACGAAATCCTTAATCCAGACTCTGAGCATGAATATTTCCATTGAATCTGTGTGACTCTACCTCGTGTGTAATCTTCCCACAGCGCATGCATACACACATATTAAAGACGTTCATTCATTTAAAGTTGATCAGACCGGCAGAGATTAGGGGGAAAAGCTTCGCACAATGTCTTCCCAATATATATGTGAGAAATGGCACCCGACTGAATAATGATGTCTCATATTTCCCCTTCGCCTTTTGCCTCCGCTCATTAAACTTGACTTGCCGCATTGGATTTTCTGCTAGGCCCCCGAATTCGGCTTATCAGTCTTATTCAAAAGCCTGAAATTGAATTAATGGATGATTTAATCAAGTTGTTACACTGATGCCTGCACGCCCCCACATGCCGCCTACACGTGGTCCAAAACCTAACACCATGCATGTATTCATGGTATTCCAAACGGCGCTTTCTCGCACTCTTAATCTGCTGATAATTCCGCAGTAACCTTGGACGTTCCTGTGAAAAAATGCCTACTAAATGAGAGACGGGCTCGGCGGCTAACAGCTGACGTTTGCATATTGATCAAGGCCTTTGGTATCTGCTGGGATAGATCTGAGGCGTGGGCTTCATCTAAGCAAAAAAGGGCCACGCTCCGAATGGGCTAATCTGTAAATCTGCCACAGCCATGTTGGTGCGGTGGTATCGATCCCATCTCTGATCCAGCTCTGCCTCCCATTCGCGCTGCATGTTTTGTTTTTTCTCTCTCTTGGTTTCACCTTTTTCCTTGGCGGATCGAGGGGTTATTCACCCCCGTACGAGTGTTTGCTTACACGAGTATTGGCACCACCTGGGTGTGTGTGTGTGTGTGTGTGTGTGTGTGCGAGCGCGTTTGCATGCGATTTTTCCTGAAAGCTGTGAGAATGCGATGAGAGCATAGGTAGGCCAAGTGCCATCAGGTTACTCCTCTCCTGAATAATTTATCTTCCCTTCCTGCCGCTGTGTTGGAAGATTCCTGCCCTTACGCCACCTTTCAGACCTGGAGGACGGCTAAGTGTGGAGAAGTGCGAAATCACCAAACACCGGCTTTGGTGCACCCCTGCTTAATAGGTCAAAGTTTAAGCATTCTCAAAACAGTGGAGTGGGCCAGAGTGTGAGCCATAATCTCATCCAGGCTGCTTCAGCGTTGTCTCAGCATTAGCATAATGAATATAGCAACAGGCCTCCTAGTCAGAGTGGCTGGCAGCCAGCAGTGTTGCCTCTGATAGAGCAGAGGAGGGGGAATTATTTACGCCGCTGCTCCTCTTTTCTTTCTCCATCGCTTCTCTCGCCTGCTCCGGGTTTGTTTGAATGATGCAAAGCCCGTGGCCTGTATGTTTTCGGTTGTTTTCATGTGTGAATTTAATGTGTATGTGGTACGAGCTCGGGATTCAGGGCGTGTTAATAATTGGAACAAGAGTCAGGCGTGTAAACTGTGTAAAGATTTCATTGCTCTTTACGTCGCAGGAAGCCTCGAGTCGCCTCAACTCGCTGGCTCGTAATTCGTCCTAAACCTACAAACCCGACTCTTGTTTTTCAGCCTCGTCTTGTGTCTATAATGTGCGCGTGCCTGAGTTCTTATTTCATAAATGCTTCCGACCTCTTTGACCTGGTTAATACAAAGTCAACACGGGCTAAAGACACACTGTCAACAGTTCCTAAATTTCTTACTTGACCAGCTCATGAACCTCTTCCTTCTGCTCTGCCAAACAACAGCAGACTTAAGGTCGGGGACCTCTTAAGCCTCCAAGTTTTCCTATATATCTCTTTGAGTTGTCCTTACTCTTTTTTTTTTTTTTGCTTGCCGGCTGCAGAGTTGTGGTTCAGCGTGCACGGAGCTGAGCCTCTCTGAGTCCGTAAATCCAGTGTGCAGCAGAAGTTGTACAACTGAATGAAGCTAAAATGGAAGATTTGAAGTGACCAGCGAGTTACCCTGAAACTTGGCCTGACCGAGGGGAGAGCGCTCCGTGTTTGAGAGAGAATTTGCATGTTCCTGAGTGTCTGTAAATATTACTAAATCCAAAAACTTTTGAAACTGTAAGTGACACATCACAGCACCAGCAGTGAGTTCATTGAAGGAGCAACGTTTGGTTTTAAAAAAAACTCTTCGAACATAAAAATTACACGATATTCAAACATAATCTGGATGCTTGGACCTTCAGTTTTAACATCCAAAAAATGAGTCAAACACCACAGTCAACTACATACTGAATAGGTGGAAGAATACATATATAACATCCATCCAT